>NW_021318968.1:1250399-1289715 GCF_001605985.2 Dendrobium catenatum | reverse complement strand
TATATATATATATATATATATATATAAGTTTTGGTTTTTTCATGATCATAATTGAATATTTGACTGCACCCTAATGTACCAATAATATTCATAGGTCTAAAGCATAGCGTGTTCAGAAACTATTTGGATCAATTTATTATTGTATTCATTGATGATATATTGGTATATTTAAAGACCAAAAAAGACCATGTAGTCATTTGAGGGTGACATTAGAGACTTTGAGAGGATAATAATTGCATGTTAAGTTCTCTAAATACAAATTTTTGATGAAGTTTGTACCTTTTTGGGTCATTTAATGAGCAAGGAAGGAATATCTATGGATCCCCAGAAAGTACAAGCTATGGTTGACATGTTAACATTAAGGATAACAAAAAAAATTTTGAATCGATTGAAAATATTAATGTACTAAAAGAATTTTTATATGTGTTTCCTAAAGAATTGGTTAGTCTACCACCTGATAGAGAAATATATCTATGTATTGAGGTATTACCAGTTGCTGCTCACATTGCTAAGGCTCTATATAGAATGTCACCTAAGGAACTATAGAGTTGAAAGTGCAATTATATGAATTAGTAAACAAAGGATTTGTGTGACCTAACATATGGGGTACACTAGTTCTTTTTAAAAGAAGAGAGATGAATCAACGAGAATGTGTATAGAATAAAGAGAATTAAATAAAGTGACAATTAAAAATAAATACCTTCTACTTTAGATTGATGATCTATTTCATAAGCTAGAGGGAGGTAATATATTTTCTAACATTGATCTTGGTAAAGGAGGAGGATGTGATAAAGAATACTTTTAGCACCATGTATGATTATTGTAAATAGAGCCACAAGTAATATATAAACTTGTTTTCAATAATATTCATGAATAGTTTGTATAAATCTTTCTAACAAGTCAAAAACTTTTAAGGCTAATCTAAATTTAAGAAGACCCACTGGCTTATCAATCTTTATTTCAAAAATTTATAAGCTCAATATTAGCATTAATTATCTTCTTATGCATGTTTTAATAAAATAAAATAAAAAATATTTGAAATGTAATTCTTATATCATATATACATTCTTACTTTCATGTTTTTCATTATAAACATGAATTTCACCATATTTTATAAATTTTTATCTAAATATTTCAATCAAAATTTTAAAATGTTGAGTGTCAAAATCAGGTTCTTTTTTAAGGATGGATAAACTTCATATAAATTAATTAATATTTAAAAAATTAAGTAAAATGAATAATTCATAGTAGAGTATTATATTACATTATAATCCATGAAATAAGCAATGCTTACTAGCTTATGAACCCATTTTGTATTTTTTTTTTTTTTTTATAATGTTGTACTATAGCTTCATTAGAAATCAAAAAAAATATTTTTCAATGTGAGCTTTGAAAAAAATGTTCTATCCATTGTGGCAATATCCACTAGTAAATTTAATACTTAGGTAATAAGCCTATAAACTAAAGGATACACAACCCTTCTTTACTTTAATAATTTGTTTTTCAATGCTAGCAATAGTGCTTAAGGATGAGAACTCAGCACTAATGCTCATATCAATAATAAGTGGATAACTCATGCTCAATAGTCATAAGCTTAACTGTAGAAAATTTATTTGAATATAACTGTTAGATGTATTAATTTTCTTTTAATATAAATAGATAATGAATCACTTATTTTATTGTGATTAGAGCTAAATTAATTGGCTTACCTCAAACAATCAATAAGCCCTTAGAATAAATTTTTATATAATTTTGTATCTCCATGTCTAAATGATCATGGATGCAGAATCAATTTTATTTATATATAATTTACATAATTAAATACTATTATTTCTATTTTAAATTTTCATATCAATTTTAATAGATTAATAAAATTATACATATTATATATTAACATTGATATGTCATCAAAAAAATATCTTCATCGGGCATGAATCTCGAGGCAAAAATCAAGCTAGAAACTTCAAAAATTAAATATGGGATCATCTGAACTTCAATTTCAGCAAACTTAAAGTCGAACTGATCATCTCGGAAATATGAACCCAACGACACCAAATTCAGCTCAATCCGAGCCCAAATGTGTCCAAAGCAAAGGCCCGAAGCACATTCGGAAGGTTCAATCCATAATTTGGATTATCAAACAATTTTCAAATATGACATGCTTATAGTCAAATCGAGCGGCTCGACAAGACGAATCCAACGAGCACAAGATCGTTGAATTCTGATATCATTAAGACCTTCAAATGTATGACGACCGGTCTACGATCAAGAGATTCAATATCGGTTGTCCATCCAAACCACTCTACATTTGCCACTGATCATCCTCCTATTTACGGGTCATGACATTCTCAAAAAATTATAAATAGCCCATCATTTCTTTTGAGAGGGGAGTAGGGGACCCAAGCAAGAAGAGGAGAAGAATAGGAGGGAAGAAACTCCTCCTCGACCAACGTTGGAATTCCGCCAAACTCCAAGTGACGTCGGAAATTCACCCAAACTCCAAGTGACGCCGGAGTTCTGCCCGAATACCATCTAACGTCGGAGTTCTCCTCAGCCGCCAATTGACGTAGAACTTCTACTCGACACCGGACCTCCGCTTGTTGCCAAGTTTTTACCCAACACTGGACTTCTGCCTGTTGTCGGTCTTTGGCCGAACATCTATCTGATGCTGGATTTATATGCCTTGTTTGATTTCTACTTGACACCATCTTTTTGACCTTTGTCATCAGAGAACAATCCTTCTGACCTCCGTCGCCCGCCGACTACTGTCCTTCTGACTTACGTCGCCCATCGACTACAGTCCTTTCGACCTCCGTCACTCGCTGACTACGGTCCTTCTGACTTACGTCGTCCAGCGACTACAGTCATTCTGAACTCCGTCGCCCGACGACTAAGGTCTTTCTAACTTACGTCGCCCACCGACTACAGTTATTCCGACCTCCGTCGCCCACCAACTACGGTCATTATGACTTACATCACTTACCGACCATAATCCGTCTGACCAAACAAACACATCAACAGCGATTCTTTGTATTCACACCATGTAATCTACTCTATAAGATGTACATCAAACTAAGGTCTTCCCCCAAGAAAATGCCTCATTTGTAATCAACTGCAATACTAGTGGATTCATTCAAATTGGGCTAGACCCCGTGGTTTTTCCCATTTTCAGGAGTTTTTTCACGTGAAAATCTTGGTGTCTCATAAATGCTACACCACCTCTATTATTTGATTGCATGCCAGATTTTTTACAACGCTAAGACGTTAAACTTTATGTTTCTCTACCGCAGCGAATACTCATGGACGCAACAAATATAATAATTAATTAATTAAGTATTAAACTAACAAAACACAAAAATACAATATCTAACTTCTAATCTCTAAATAAAGTGAAAGTCAATCATCGCTATATATTACTTGAGAAATTGAATGTTTTATTATCAAATGGGTTGGTTATTTCTATTATAATAATTAATTAAAAAATATCTATTATTATTTTATTATTGTGATTTAAAAAAAAAGTAAAATAAGAAAAGCTGGTAGGAGAAAAAACGAGTTTGTAATATGATGGTATTTTGCTTTGTGATTACCTGTCTATTTTTTATAAATTCTCTTCTGTTTATCCTCTTCGGCTCTTCCTAAAGCTGCAGCCTGTCAACGATTTGTTTTTTCCTCAATGGATGCTTCTTCACCTCACATTGTTCCTGTAGGATCGGAAGCCACTGAAGGGAACTTTTATTTGGTCCGGTCACCTAACCTAGTTCTACGTTCGGACGTCAGTAAAATAGTGACACGTGTTCTTACTCTTTATCGCACGGCCCGATAACCCAAACCAGAACGGACCCGGGATTGCTCGGTATTGCAAGATATTGATCGATTTTGCTCTGCAATAACAAGAAATACAATTCTCTGAAGACCAATACCTATCAATACCTCGGTATTGCTCGGTATTGGTTTTCACAGAGTGGTATTTCTTGTTTTTGCCAAGCAATACCGAGCAATACGCGAACATAGCAATTTCGGGTTCCAGTCCGGATCGGGTCGTCGGGCCGTGCTGTAAAAAGTAAGAAGACGTGACGAAATATTAATGCCGTATGAACGTAGAGCTACGTCAGGTCACCTGACCTAATAATTGTTCGGAAGGAGTTGCTATGGATTTCAGGCCTTGCAATGGAGAAAGGAGCGAAGAAAACTCTCAAACCGACTGGAGGTAGTTTATTTATTTATTTATTTTTAATATGGGCAAAATAGTTTAAGCAGGTAAAATTATCAAAATAATCTTTTTAATGTAACAAATTTACAATTTTGAGGGTGGGGGCCACAGTATAATACTAACATGCACTTATGTCCTTACTCGAATTTAATATCTGAGGTAAGAGATAAGATGCCAACCATAAAGTAATCATCATTTCATTTGAGACAATTTTTTTATTACTCTCTATAATAATTTTTTTGTGTCATAATTTTTAATTGAAGAAATTTTTATATTAAAATACTGCTTTAGAAAATAATAATAAAAATTTCTCATAAAATACTTATAAAAGAAATTATCAATTTTAACATTTTTCATGCTTGAACATGCATCACATTGATTAGAAACTAATTTTAGAATCGTGATAGACAAAGGCGTTATTTGTGACAATTTTTTTATTGTTTTGTAAAATTAATATAGAGAATGCAACTTTTAAAATTGTTATATAAATCAATTTTTTATTGAAAGCACCCAATAAGTAGTGAAATAGAAATTTTACTTGTGATTTAAAAAATAAAATAGTAAAAAAATTGTCTCAAATGAAGCTTAAATTCATTTGCTCCCCCTTCCTCTTTAGAAATTATTTTGTGCGGAGATCGTACGCAGAATGCCGTCCAGAGACCAACCAGAATGCGCAATGTCAGCTGTACTGAGCAGTATCGAGCCACAGTACCGAAGAAAATGATGACCTGACACATTCTGATTATTCTGCATCTGCATATAATAATTAATCCTTCCTTTTTCTCACTAATCTTGGCCGTCATCATAAGCATCCCACTAATTATGGGTCCCTTATTTCTTTTTACAGCTTTAATGATGCTTTCACAAGGAGAAGACTGAAGAGCTTAATTGTGTGTACACCAAGAGTGGTGTACACCCAAAAGCAAGGAAAGTGTTAGGTTAGTGGAGGGTCAAATCATGGCAGGACCATGGCATCCTCTTCCCTGCAATGCCGGTGGTTGGACAATTTAATTAACCAATATCAATCCCACAAAAAGGGCAAATTATTGCATCTGGTGATCGGATGCGGAGAATAGGTTCGTACATCCAATAAAATTTGTCACGTCACATGCGCTTTTGACTTGCGCTTTAGTTGCGCTTTACATGCGCTTTTGACTGCACTTTGACCTGTGCTTTACCTGCACTTTACCTGTGATTTACCTGCGCTTAATTTAAAATAATATTTTATTAATATCCGGACCTATCTCCGCGTCCGGTGACCGGATGTAATAATTTGCCACAAAAAGAGAGTATTATACCAATACTGAAAGTGACTTCCAGAACTATTAATTCCAGTAGGATTCCATTCGACTCTCATGCATGCCAGAAATTATACTGTGTGGAGACCGGACGATCAGAATCATTCGAATTTATTGTACTTTAGCTGTTCTTACTCAACAAAAGAATGGCTAATATGCAATCATACCTTTTTGCTCAGTATTTTTAAAAATATAGCAAAAGCACAGCTAAAGCGTAGCAAATATCGTACCAATTGAGTATTTGCTGACCTTTTGCTGCGCTTTTGCAAATACTCAGCATAAGGGTTTACAAAAGCGCAGCAAATAGAATAATTTTTCCATGCATGCAAGGCCACGAGGAATAATGATTTCTGGAGCATAAATTCACATTAATTTGTATATCGCATCAAAGGACAAACCAGTTGGACAAATTCCTACTATTTATTACAAGGGCACAAGAGAAAGCAGAAAAGAAGAAACTAAGGAAAACAATGGCTGATCCCTGAAAGATTCAAAGAACAAAAAAGAACAGAGGTAATACAAACCTTAAAAGCAATCAGGCATTTGAAGGATTAGAACCATCATAGAGTTTTGTGGATTTATGAGATTTCCTCCTCAACACTACAATCCAGGTGACAATTTCCAACAACAGAGCAATGGCGCCATAGGCGCAGAGGAAGATAATATAAGAAAGCTTCCATTGGTTCTCAGGATCCAAGATGCTCAGACCTTTGAACACATTAATGATGCCTAGAACGATGACAGTGTAACCTATTGAGTGGTGGTAGATATTCCAATAGAAACGATACTTGTGATCCTTATTTGGTCTTAAGAGCAGGGCAAAGATCTGCAATATTGTTCAAAGTTTGCTTCAAGAATCAAATGTAATGAAGCTTATTTGGAGCTAACAAGTTTATTAACAACAATACTTGCTAATGAATATAGAATAATTGAAAAACAGATCGAATTTTAGATGGCACTGAATTAAATAATCTGATTAATGGCTAAAGATGATTGCTTTTCTTGTTCATCATGTGAATCTCACTAGTATAGCAATGTAAAGATAATGGACATTTTATCTTAAATTTAGGCTTCGTTTCGGACGGCTTTTTTACTGCTTCTTAAAGCAGCTTTTTAGTATAAAAATTAAAATTTTTGTAATAAAAAGTTTCTTCAAGAAGAAGTAAAAAAACCGTCCCAAACGAAACCTTAATGATGATATCATTGAAATTTGAATAGTTACATCTTCCTACCTTTCAAACAGTGGCAGATTGGAAGAAAGGGGGGGCTAAAAATTAGAAAAATCAATAATGATTAACAGTTAAGGCCTGCACTTAGTTTTAACAGTAAAAATTTTTAATCTAATTTAGTTTAGCTTCTAAGTAATTTTTCAAATTTTAATTAATGGAATTGAATTACATATAAAAAAATGTTTATGCAATAACATACCATTGGAGTATCTCAGCATGGCTGAAAGATAAAAAATCAAATAAATGATATGAACAATTGATATATTTGCATGCAAGAATATGAAAAATAAACGCTATAAACTATAAGTTTTTTATAATCTTATATTTAATATTTTATATTTTAGATTAATAAAACCAACAAATTTTTGCTTCGCCAGTGCATTGAGAGGAAAGTTCATTTCATGTAGCGTCAAAACTAGAGGACTTAGGAGAGGCGCCCGCACCTAAATTATGAGAAAATCTTACGTGTCTTTATAATACAAAAACTAGCTGGCCTCCTAATTTTTGGAAAGTCTTTCGTCCCCTCACTTAAAATCCTAATTCTACCACTAATTACATGCTATATTGTTTATAAAATATGACTAGCTTGAAAATAAAATAAAATAAAAAGATAAAGATGTGAATCTATTTCAATCATCTAAGTACTCTGGTTTGATCCAATTTCAACAATGTACTAGATCAATCCAAGATCAGATCTTTAAAAACTCCAACTAACAACAAAGATTTCAATGTTAAAGAGCTTTGTTTCTAACCTGCAAGGTGCCAAGGGCGAAGAGTGTGATCCCAATGTAGCGATGATCAGTATATCGAACGCCCTTAGACTTGCTTCCAAGTTTGAGACCAGTGCTCCATCCAGCAACACCTACACCATATCCAATTGTTTGGCAAGCAACATGGAAATAAAACCATGCAGGGTCTGCTGACCTGAAAATCTTCAAATATCTTGCAAAGATTGCCCCAATTGGAAGCAGAATACCCCAACTTACTGCATTCAGTATTCCATGTATCTACAAAAGATAACACTGAAAAAAATTACTCAAATATATAAATAGTTTTCTTTTGACTATAACTAGCTTGCGCTTGCTTCAAATATGAGCAATTAGAGATAAAATGAAGAACCTTAGGCCTCGTTTGGTTCCCAACGTCTTTTTTTACTTCTTAAACGGAGGTTCAAAGAACGGGTGGGCAAAAAAATTTTCCTTCTCAGAACAGAAGATATACGGAGTTTTAGGAAAATGATTTTTACAAAAGTTATCTAAACAAACATAAACAACAACCGTTTTTTCCGATTCTAACCGAAAAAGGCGTAATTACGCGCAACCAAATGAAGCCTTAACCACTCAAAGAAAGGATGGTATGCTTTCTTTGTAAGTAGACAATATTTTCAAACTAGAAACTCTGCTTGAAGTAAATTAAGGCTTTGTTTGGGACGGCTTTCTTAATGTTTTTTAAAACAGCTTTCTAGTACAAATGTTAACATTTTTTGTACTTGAAAGCTGCTTTAAGAAGCAGTAAAAAAGCCGTCCCAAATGAAGCCTAAATAAAAGAGTAATAATTTGCACAAAATTCTGAGGCTTTGTAAATTAGTTGAAGCAAATAGAAGCGTATGCTATGCAGAGAGCCAAATTTTAAAAAATAAAACATGAAAATGACCACAAGCATAATTGAAGAAAGCAGAAGAGCAATCACTCTGTGCCACTCAAAAGGAATCCAGAAAAAAAAATAATGGATGCTGGAAAGAAACCACTAAGACTCTGAAAACCACAAATGTAAACGTAAAGGTCGGTGCATATCATTGCCGCGCATGCGACCGGGGCATAAGTTCGGCTTGATTGTGCAGGGATATTCCAGTATAAGTTATATTAAGATAAGCAAAAAAAAGTATAAAATTTATTTTAAAATAAATATTATATAACTTTTAAATTAATTAAGGCTGTTTGTATAAATACCAATACAGTTATCCAAAAAACAATTTTTTTTTGAAGTTCTTACAGGTATTGTAATTTTTTTCTTGTAAGAAATCGAATAATATTTTTCTCAAGATTATCACATTCGAGCAGTTTTTATTTTAAATATTTCTCATAAAAAAAAAAATCAGGAGAAAACTTCATGAAAATTTTGATATATTAGAAGAAAATATTTGATACTAAGAAAATTGTGCAAGATATATGATAAAAAAGTAATCAGTTTTGAATTTCTTATAAGATAAATATAATATGATAATTCATTTCATATTCATATATTATACTCAATTTAAAATAAATAAAAAAATTTCTCAAACCAACAAAATTTTCTATGTGAAATAGGAGATAAATAATCGTTTCATCATGTAGCTAAGAAAAATTCTCATGAATTACGTATCAACTATTTTTTGTCCATAATTCCATGAGATATTTTTATATATTTATTTTATAAGCGTGACAAGTATAATTCAAATTTACATAAAAAAGAAGCTTACGTTTCTATTCCTGGTGGTAGAATCCAGAGTAACAGTGCTCTGCCCTCGAATCAAATCAAGTTTTCCCTTCGAATTCATATTCGCTGGAGTGAATTCATGCTTTACAGGGATTCGATTACTCACCGCCGCCCCAACCTGCCACACCTGATTCACTACCGTCGTCCCCTTTGTTAGAAACATCTTACCGTAGATCCTCATCACCCCGCCGACGAAATCCGCCGCCAGATCGGCCGTCGCGAAATCGATCGGAGATGGCTTAATGGCATAATCCGTAATATTGAACGTCTGCACTCCCATCTTTCCATCATCCTGACGGTAAGCAATAAGGGTTTGCGAGCCAAGCATGCCGACGCCGGTGGGATTTATCGCCCACGAAACCCACCCCGCCTCTCCGGCGGGCGGCGCGGTAAAGGCGAAGAAGAGGGTGGCGTTCTCGGCATCGTAGGTCCAGTGGAGGGACGATGACAACGTAGGAAGATCATTGCAGGCCGAAAAGGTCGGGTGTGAGGGGAAGGAGGACGGCGCGGAACAGAGCTGAGAGTAAAAGGAGGGGATTAGAGAGGAGAAAACGATGAGAAGAAACCCTACATCTAGAATGGACATTGATGCTTATTGGAAAAGTTGAGCGTTTTGCTTTGGTTGAGGTGATGAGGAGGAGAAAGGAGATAGATGGTGCGAGCTTTAAAGGAGTGGGGGAATGGTGAGGCGCTTTCCTAATTCCGACGGCTCCAGTAGTTAGTTGCTGATAAATTGCTTTGTCGGATAATTATTAATTAATTAGTACGAAACAGTGAAACACGCATTATTATGTGCGGTGATTAAAAATCTGATTTAATATAGTTAGGTTGGATTCTGTTTGATTAACTATGAACAACAAATTTTAGAATCTTTATTAAAAAATTACACGTTCTTTCTAGAGCATATTATATACATAAATTAAAAAATATTTTGATAGGACGATGAATATAATACATATTTGAATTTTTCTAAAAAATAAGCTAAATTAAAGACTATCCAAATTCTGATTTTAACAAACTTATAGTTAAATTGAACGTCTCTAAAAGTTCAACAAACTTTTAGTTAAAATGAACATGCTTATAGACAAAGCAATCATCTTGACAATATGAATACAATATTAACTTTCAGTATCATTAAGACACCTAAATGTTTTATGATCAAAGCAATTAATACGGGGTCCTCCAATGGAGTATTTCGGGTTTTCTTTATTTTTATGAGGCATGCCACCATAAAAAAATTATATATGTGCCACCACTATTTAAATGAGTGGTAGCTAAAGCTTGAACTTTAACATGTGATTTAAGAGAGCTTTTAGGATTTAAGAATCTTGAACTCCACCTAAGCATCACCATTGGACCACCGTCTGAACGTTCAGTCTGACCATTGCCAAACTACCACGATCGGAACATCGGAACCTCGTCATCATTTGAATGCCTCATGATCACCATCAATGAAACACAGTCGTCCGACCCCGATCCTTCAAAAATTTTCGATAGCTATAGTTATTATGACCACCATCACATGACCATTATCTCTAACCTCTGCCACCCCACTATAGTCTTCCAACCACCGTCACTCAACTACTTCACTCTAGTGATATATTTCATCTAAAACTCGATAAACTTTCTATTGATAATCATTGATTTTAAGTTTAATTGTAATTATAAGTATTCAATTTTTTTTTATGAGATAGAAATATCCAAGGCTTGAGGTCTAAGGAGTGAAAACCAAGTTTTGATTTTTTTCCTCTATAAGCATTGCAGCATCGGTCTTGGCAATGCACCGACATGGAGCTCTTAGGAAAAATGGAAAAAAAAAAAAATTGGTCAAGCACTATGGCACCATGTAGCGTCGCCCGGTACTGGGTCAAGACCTAGGAGAATATGGAAGATTCTCTGGGCATTGCAATGCTGGGAATTTGAGCATCGCGATTCTAGGACGAATTAGTGTTTTTTTTAGTATTAAAAAATATTTTGATCCATTTGCCAAAGCCTATTAGACCTTCAAATTGATGGGGAAGAAGAGAAGGAAAGGGAAGGGAAGAGAAATAAAATGAGAAGATTTGGAGTCCAAGATCCAAAATCATCTGTTCAACTATTTGATAAAATTTTTAGGCTCCATGTAGGCAACCCATATCCTAATTTTTAATTTCAATTCTCAAGTATTTATAAAGAGACATGCTTTTAAATACAATTTCAAGAGTTTGAGAAATATTTCAATGTATAACTTTTAATATATTTTTATATTCTTCGTTCTTGATGATTTGATTGTAAGAATGTAAAATTCTACTAGTTGTTTATTACTGTATGAATATTTAATAATTTTGAAAAATGGCAACATCTTTGGACCTTAGTACAGTTAGCAATATATGTTAATTTAGCATTTTACATAATCTCTATAAAATTGATAAAACTTGGAGAACTTTGTATAAACACTTGAAATGTGAGGGTTTTTATGTAAACTGATATTTAATTTCTAATTGTTTTAAATTATTTAATTACATGTTTTATTTTGCATTATCATGCTTTTCTTGACATTTTGGAGCTTTTTGTGGCGAATAAGTATAGTCTTAATTTTTCTATTTGGTCCCAAGGTGAATATATCTCTATTTTGGATTACTCTACTATGTTTTAGCTCTTAATTGACTCTGTATTAGACTATATTATGCTTTACTCTGCTCCTGTCTTTGATAAGTGAGAAGTGGAATTTGAGAGTTATAAAAGAAATTAATGCATGTGCATTCTTACATTCACTTTAAATATGTACTAGTATAACTAAATTGTAAAGTAAATGATACTTTTATTATTTTATTTAGTTCCATATTGAGTTATGAATCAAACTCTAATATGAGGAGGGAAAAGGATGATGTCACAACCTGACCCGACATGACCCAATATCACACAGGTCATAATGTGTCCGATTACAACAAAAGATTTGATCGGAGAAGCACTAAAACAAAAACTTCCAATGTATATGCTACATAGAGTCACTACTGCATGCAATATAAAATGGAAGACTAATGAATCTCATAAATGATTTTCTATATATATATATATATACAATTTAAGGTCTACCTACAAAAACACTTAGCAATAACTAACAAAACAACAAAAGGCCAAGCCTATAAAACTCAAAGCTAACAAACATACCTACAACTCAGATGTCACAACCCCACCCAACCAAGACATATCCTATCGTCTTGAGGTGTGACTGTCAAATCTCAATTCTAGTTTTAGAATATTTTAGTTTTTTCCATTTTTTTTAAATAAACTATAGACTACAAAACTACTAAAATATTCAAAGTATTGCAAATAAACTAGGCAACAAATTTTTTTTTTTTTTCATTTCATCACAATAATACAATATTTTAATATAATATAAGGCCATAAAAAAGTTATATAACAAAAAAGAAACTAGTCATGATTGTACAAAAAATGAAAATATAGGAACACATATAAACTCATCAATTTCTTTCCAAAATCCTAAAAATCAAAAGCAAAATCACAATGATCTCAACTAGCTCAGCAAGCCACACAAGTCGATCTAAATTTATAAATTATTTTATTAAACTTTTTGTTGAATATTTATTTTCAAAATATTTAAAAGCATTTAAATACAGTCTAAAAAATCACTATGCTGAGAATGATGAACATAACAATTATCCAAATATATAAATAATAACATGAACATAAATAAACTAAATTTCATATTATATAGCTGTTTATATAACAAAGCATGCCAAATCACATATTAATGCAATCACCTTTTTTTGTTTTTTTTTGCATTGGAAAATCACATAGTTATCTTATTTAAGCTTGTCAATGCAAGCTAATAACAAAATACGTCTTGATATTTGCATATTGATGGTGGTATATGTGGGTTGCTAAAAACTCAATGTTGTTTTGTTTTTAGCTGAAGACTTACTTATGTTAAAGTCCTCAACTTAAATCAAAGGAAAATTAAAATTTCTAATATGTAAATCATGTTTAGAATGCAGGTAAACGTTATCGCACTGAGTAATAAAGTGATGAATATAGTGTCGATACTATGAGAAAAAAATAATAGAGTTATTGAGAGTGCAATTTGCTAATGCTTTCTGGACTTCTATACTTATATAGTGAGCTAATAAAAATATGATTACAACTGTAAAAAAAATTAAAAGTTTTAAAATGTGATAACAAAAGTTTCAAATGTTTATAAATTTTGGAATCTATGAATCCTTCAAAGAACGTGATTACATTAGAGATATATATTCCTAAAGTTGATGTGTAGCATATCAATTGTTCTCATTTCTGCCGAGTTCGTTGGAGCCTAAGTTAGGATCAATGCTAACTACAATTAAACTATCTCCAAAAGTCCTAAAAAACCAAGCGACCACCATATCTATGTAAGGCCATATTACGTTCTAAGTTCTCTAATTGTTTTTCTAATCCACCTATCGAGGCTCAATATCGCACTATATTTTTAATTTATGCGAGGCATATACATAAACCAACTTAAGTTCGGAAAAATTAAATAGATTAGCTACACATTGAGGCATTGTAACTTACAAGAAATATAATAAACATTATAAACATTTTATTTCATTCCTTGTTCGCAAATAAAACCCAAGATACAACTCTAAACACGAATAAAAAAATGCAAGTGAAGTTTAGAAATAACCCGGAAGTAAAACTACAATCTTTTGTTCATTTTTTTCATTCTATTTCACTTCAATACAAGACTCTAGTATAATAAATACAAGCTACACACTCCACTTTGCTACTCTCACTAAGGGTGCAAACGAGTTGAGTTGACTCGAGTCAATCTTAACTCGAGCAAAGATCATCAGTCTGATTGCATGCTCGAACTCGAGCTCAAATTACCTGCTCGAACTCAGATCGAGGCGACCAATGCGGTAGCTCGCAAGGCATAAGCTCTCTTACCATTTTTGTCCAAGTTCCGATTCCGTCTTTCGCGTCATTACTCAAAGATAAGAAAACTCCTAACTAATATTCCAAAGATATTGATAAAAATAGAATAGAACAAAGGAAAAATAGCAAAATCAATGTTCTCATGAAGGGCGACTATCACTCTCTCACATATTTGACAATGCTGAGAAATTTTCTGATCAATGAATATCCTTGACAATGCTAAGATATAGACCTGAAGAAATTTATTGGTCACCACAAGATAAGGCTAGTCACCAACATCGCAGCCACTCCTCCTCGCGCTCACGAAGTCCATAGTAGCTCACAAATAGCATACCACAGCACTCTCGTAGAAAAAATCCCTATTCCTCCTATTCGACGATTCAATTCAAAAACCAATATTAGCTTTCTACTAGACAGTTTGGTGATTCAGTCCATCCTATTATGTGGTTCGATCACTCTTGCTTTGCAATACAAATCGTGGCTCGCAGTTTGCCTTCCGCCTTATGCACAATTGAGCAACTTGTCGATCAAATGAGCCGAGCATCTACTAGATTGAACTCGAGCTTGAAGATGCATTGAGCTTAAAAAGTGAGCTCGAGCTTGAGCTCGAAACTCGAGAAGCTCAACTCATTAGCTCATTAGCGAGTTGAATTTGAGCCGGCTCGTTAGTCGACTTGACTCATTTGTACCCCTAACTCTCACACACTCTCCCAAAATGATACTACAAATGACTCATCCAAGTAGCTAACTCCTCACTTAAGTAATAAGGTGACAGTTTTATAATATTTTAATTTTTAATTGAACTAGCATCGTGGTGCTAGCTTGGCGATGCTACAACGTTGTCAAATCGATTCCCAAGTTCATCGATGGTCGTGTTGGCTCATTGGTTCAAATGTCTCCCACTATGGTGCTTAGCGATTTGGCGCTCCAGTCCAGCATTGCGGCGCTAAGCTCTCCATTCAATTTTTGGTAAGCTTTATGTTGTGGTGCTGAGGGTGCGACACTGCGTCACTGAAATGATTTATGGTGTTGCATCACTGAGATGGTGGCGCCGTAGTGCTGGTTTAATTTTTCTATTTTCCTTATAATTTCATGCACAAAACATAAGATTTACAAGCACAAAATAACAATAATCGGATGCAAATAACATAAGTTTTTTTTTTTTTTATTCTTGTCACGTATGTGATGAGTGTGTAAATTTGTAGGGGTGCAAATGAGTCGAGTTAACTCGAATCAGGCTTAAGTCGAGCAAAGCTCATCAGTCTGATTGCATGCTCGAACTCGAGCTCAAATTACCTGCTCGAACTCAGATCGAGGCGACCAATGCGGTAGCTCACAAGGCAAAAGCTCTCTTACCATTTTTGTCCAAGTTCCGATTCCGTCTTTCGCGCCATTACTCAAAGATAAGAAAACTCCTAACTAATATTCCAAAGATATTGATAAAAATAGAATAGAACAAAGAAAAAATAGCAAAATCAATGTTCTCACGAAGGGCGAACCAAATCACTCTCTCACATCTTTGACAATGTTGAGAAATTTTCTGATCAATGAATATCCTTGACAATGCTAAGATATTTACCTGAAGAAATTTCTTGGTCACCACAAGATAAGGCTAGTCACCAACGTCGCAGCCAGTCCTCCTCGCGCTCACAAAGTCCATAGTAGCTCACACATGGCGTACCGCAGCACTCCCGTAGGCAAAATCCCTATTCCTCATATTCGACGATTCAATTCAAAAACCAATATTAGCTTTCTACTAGATGGTTTGGTGATTCGGTCCATCCTATTATGTGGTTCTACCACTCTTGCTTTGCAATACCAATCGTGGCTCGCAATTTGTCTTCCGCCTTATGCACAATTAAGCAACTTGTCGATCAAATGAGATGAGCATCTACTAGATTGAACTTGAGCTTGATAATGCATTGAGCTTAAAAAATGTGCTCAAGCTCGAGCTCGAAACTCGATAAGCTCAACTCATTAGCTCTTTAGCGAGTTGAATTTGAGCCGGTTCGTTAGTCGGCTTGACTCATTTGTACCCCTAACTCTCACACACTCTCCCAAAATGATACTACAAATGACTCATCCAAGTAGCCAACTCTTTACTTAAGTAATAAGGTGACAATTTATAATATTTTAGTTTTTAATTGAACTAGCATCATGGTGCTAGCTTGGCGATGCTACAACGTTGACAAATCGATTCCCCATTTCATCAACGGTCGTGTTGGCTCATTGGTTCAAATGTCTCCCACTATGGTGATTAGCGTTTTGGCGCTCCAGTCCAGCATTGCGGCGCTAAGCTCTCCAGTCAATTTTTGGTAAGCTTTTTGTTGTGGTGTTGAGGGTGCGACACTGCGTCACTGAAATGATTTATGTTGTTGCATCACTGAGATGGTGGCGCAGTAGTGCTGGTTCAATTTTTCTATTTTCTTTATAATTTCATGCACAATACATAAGATTTACAAGCACGAAATAACAATAATCGAATGCAAATAATATAAGTTTTTTTTTTAATATTCTTGTCACGTATGTGATGAGTGTGTAAATTTGAAAGAAAAAAAAAAAAAAAATCCACCACACTAACCTCCACTTGTGAGAAGTTAAGGATGGTGGATGGAGTATGGATCCACAAAGTGGAAGAGGAAAAATAAACATAAAGTCCATAATAAAGATGTAATTAGAGTATTTGAATGAACTATCCTAAATCTCTTTATAAAAAAAGTGAGAAAACATATTTCAACCATTAAAGTTGAGAATTTAAGGATAACTATAAAAATGTTTAATGGATACTTGCATCATCTATTCAAAAAGAACAAAAATGATCCAAGCATACTAGCATGACATATCAGATACTTTAAATATATTTGTTTTTTCAATTATCATAAAATTAGTTTTTTCCAAGCAACAAAGAACTATATTTCTTATTTGTAAGATACTTTAAATATATTTGTTTTTTCAATTATCATAACATTAGTTTAGTTTTGTTTTTTTTATATTATCATAAAATTAGTTAACCAAATAATTGCAAAAAAAAAAAAAAGTCAATCTTGTTAATGGTTTGAGTGATATGCCCATTAAATAAAACAAACATCGTATATTCATTCTCTTGATCATAAATCATTCCCTTAGCACTTAGTAATTATGATTTTTGAATTAATGATCTCGAACTTATTGGATTCATCTCAATTTTTATTAGGTCTACATCCGGACGTCAATAAAATATCGCCACGTGCTCTAACTCTTTATCGCGCAGCCTGACAACCCGACCCGGAACCGATTTAAAAAAATCTTCATATAAAAATTATGTCAAAGCATTTAGTTAATAAATCGTCCGTTGGTAGGCCGATTCCCATCAGCCGTCACTGTAGTTTTTTTTTTTAATGAGGGCTTGGCCCAATGTCAGTAGTTTCAGGACTATTTTGAAATCGGAAGTGAGCATCACTGCTGAGTCAATTTCCCGCCCCCCTTCCCCCCATTTCTAGGGTTGGTATGCTACACCATCCCCGGACCATTCCTCTTCTTCATTAGGGTGAACAACTTGTGTTCGCCATTTCCGGCGAGGATGCACATCAAGGAGATATCCCTGGAGGGTTTCAAATCGTACGCGACGAGGACTGTTGTTTCAGGCTTTGACCCCTTTTTCAACGCGATCACGGGGCTAAACGGCTCCGGGAAGTCCAACATCCTCGACTCCATCTGCTTCGTGCTTGGGATCACCAACCTCCAGCAAGTACGCGCCACCAATCTCCAGGAACTTGTCTACAAGCAGGGACAGGCCGGCATTACTAAGGCTACCGTCTCCGTTATTTTTGACAACTCTGACCGGAGTCGAAGCCCTTTAGGTTACGAGGGCTGCTCTGAGATAACTGTCACAAGGCAGGTGGGGGTTTAAGCCTACCTTTATTTATTTGAATTTTAATACGAACCCTAACTAGGGTATTTGAAGTTTAAAGTCTTGAATAGTTCCTTGTAATCTTAGATCGCATGCAAGTTTGAATTCAGCGGTCTTATTAAATTTTTTTCTATTTTTATTTAATATTTTTTCTTCGTTCCTACTCACTGTTTAGTTGTCAACCTGGCAACGTCATTTTGAGCAACATTTAGGACTTTCGACTTTTGGTATTAAGGCCATGCATTTACTTGTGCTTGGAATTGAACTGTGTTAATCTTTCTTAACACTTCGGGGAGGTTTGGCTGCAAGTGGGTTTAGTAAATCCTATAAATCTGGATTTATCAAATCTCGAAGTTGTTAAATTATGAAAATTGTTTGGGATGAGATACGTTAAATTCAGGCAAACTATTTGGCTGAACATTTCAAGATTTATTTGGCTGCATATTTTAGGATTTATTTGACTGCACATTTCAGGATATATGGTGGTTAAGGTCTTTAATATGAACATATACATAATACATGTGTAAGAATTGAACTTTGTTATATGAATTATGATATGAGTGAATTATGTGAAATTGCTGATCTAACATATATAAGTTCCTAAAAATTAATTATTGGCCATACATCAATAATCGAATTATAAAGTTAACATAACTTCATACAATAAAAATGATGAAATCAAGCTGAATAGTACATTGTAGATTAATATTAATTAACATATAGACTAAGTTGTAGTGAACAATAGAATCCAAGATATGTTTGCTATAGATGGCGACATGATATATCTTGCAATTCAGTTATGATGAGTGATCTTCTTGAGTTGAAGTTTGAAATTAAAAAAGTATAAGGTTGTAATAATTTCAAATTTATATTGAATTTTTACTACTATAATAAAAAATCTTACTTGAGCATCCTGCAAATTCATGGTGATGACATATCTTGTGGTCTGACCTTAAATTATTTCCTCTATTGTTGTATGCATGTTAGGATCCTCATCATTCACTTTAGCCTCACCATATTGAGTATCATGTTGAATTTTTGTCTGTGACATATTAAAGTAGAGATCATGTCTATGATATTAACCAATGAAATTATGTAAAATTGCACATGTAAGCACTATGCCAGTTTGAACGCTAACAAAAAATTATTGCAAGTGAGTCAATACTTGAAATTGTTCTTTTTAAACCTCAAAAGTTCTCTCAACTATGTTGCGTAATTATGCATTTCAATGATTAAATAACTATTGCGCAAAAATATATTTTATGGTGTTAGTTCCACGATAATCATTAAGGTGATATCTATATCCCGAAAATGGTTTTACCAGTTTATCAATGTTGATATAACCAGGGTCAAACAAATAATAACTATCCATCCATCATCCATGCCCATCTAAGCATGTGCAAATCCGCAATAGATCCCTCTCACCTAGAGACAACAAAACAAACTGCCAATTGAATAACATCGCCGCCATTTCATTTTGGGATTTAAACCCCTTCCGATTATGATATCGATTTTATTAATTACTACTAACAACGATAGCATGTGCGCACCAACAACCGCACCTAATACATTTTTAAAGTAATGATAAAATTATGCATTTGAACGTATGAAAGGATAACATTTCACATTTGACAATGACACAATACCCTGTAGCATCTGATTAAAATATTTGCTCACATTTTATAGTGAATGCTGAAAGAAATCACATAATTGTTTGTAGCCATGCATATGAGCTACCCCACAAAGAAATATGCTTAGTTGTTATATTGCGACTATATTTTTGATATCATTTAATAGACCACGACTAAGTAGTGGGTCCCTTAAACACATGAAAGCCTCAATTGGTAACCTGAAGTTTTGATAAGCTCATATTGGTTAACTAAATAACACATCCTTCATATATTGATGACCAGTGTAAGTCCTATCAAACAAATGTCGTCTTATATGCAACTCTTCATCAGAGGAGCAACTCTCTTCAAAGATAGAGGGAGTTAATTCAGTGATCGCTTCATTTATTTGTAAATGAAAATCAATCATACCATAAAGGAAATCATGAATTACTGTGCATAAATAATCATAACTACATGAGAGCAAACAAAATAAATTAAGTTATTCATAATTATGTGAGGCCATTTGGACAAACATAAATGATTAACTCAAAATTTTAAAGTACTCATAACTTACAAGATGAACTAAGCATCTTTTTTATTAATACAATAAATGATGAAATATATAAATAAAAATACAGGTGATCTACTAAGTGAGATGCAATATAAAGAAAAAGCGTTAAGTAGATAAGCACTACATATAAGATGCTCATAGCCGTGACAGTAATGCATAGAATCATGGGTGATCATTAACAACATATTCTATCCATCTTTTAGAAGCTAATCATCCTAAATCATTAGGATGACCTTGTTGTATTTATTTTTCTTTAGTGTGTCATGGATAGCAATGATTGCTTGAAAAGTAATATGTTTAATGTTTAACTGATTTTACAAAATATTTCGTTATGGTGTAAGGATCACTTCATTCTGTTGCTTCCTGGAATATTATGACCTATGATGCATCGATACACCTATTTATGAAGGCCTGTTATATTGGACATGTGTCGGACACGAATATACACCCGATACGGCTCATATATGTGTTCGATATGGCAAGGGCGTATCCCATTAAAATAATATTTAATTTAAAAATGATATGCATACCGGACACACGTATCTTATTGAATAATGAAAACAAATTATTTGAATAAAATGAGCAACTACATGTATTTGCCTATTCATTTCTACGAGTAGTGTGCTAGGGTTATGCTTTTATTTTTCGTTTAGGCAAGAAGCTGATGCCAAGTAGGGTACGCGAGCAGGGAGGGCAGTTTTCGCAAGCAGGGGCTAGGGTTATGCGTGTATTTTTCATTTGCGCAAGTGAGTTTCATCATCCTCATACTGTGAAAGAAATTGGAGCACATACTCATTTATTCAAATAATGAAGAGGAACAAAATTACTCCATAATGGGTTGACGATTTAATTTATGTGCATACCAATTTTAGGCTTATATCAAGAAATACTACAATTTATATGAAAGGAGATAACAAGATGTGAGATGTTGCCGGAGATGAATTCCCTTGATGATATGAGAATATTGAAGATTGCTAATCTTCCACTTGATAAGTCGGAATTGGAAGCAATGATATTTATTGAAGATGATATAGAAGTTCAAAGACAAATCCCTGAAGAAGCTTATCCTATCATTCTTTCCACTGAATAGTTGAAACTTCATGCACTAGACAGTTTATGTTTATATTTTTGATGTTATACTAAACATTTTGTGCTTACTTTTATTTTGATATTATAAGCTAGAAGTCTAAATATGATATTGCTTTAATGTTTCTTTGTCATTTTAAATATTATGCTTTAATTACTATCTTAATTTTAATATATGATTTGTAAATTATAATGCCGTTTCCGTGTCGTACCCGTATTTTATACTTTTAATAATTGAAGTGTCTCGTATCTGTATCATGTCGTATCCTTGTCGTTGTATCCGTATCAGGTGCAAAATAGATTACGACATTCTTATCTGATTCAACCAAAAGCTTGTTCAATGTTTCATTATTTCCTTTCTTCTCAGTGCTTCTCACAATACGTACTGGATCATCAGCTGACCTTTTTGTGCCTACTTTAGGACCTAAACCTAATTTATATTTTTAAATCTTATAATGATAGTTACTTTAGTGCAATTGGTTCCTGATCTTCTGTTTATTACTTTTATAAGGTCCAGTCATAATTCTTTCTTCAAAATGCTATTACAAAAATTCTCGTATAGGTATTGTTTAAGTAGAAGTTTACCTAGCACTAGGTTATGCTCTTCAGGCCATTTTGGAGTATGTATTGAGAAATCAAGTGAAGCATAGTATGTAGCTTAAATATGTTTTTAAGTAATTGTAGAGGAATGATCGGTTATAGTGCTTTATCAAGAAGTAATATATCAGAATAGGCTAATCTAACTATTATTGTTTTAAAAAATATTTTTAAGAACTACGCAATGGGTAAATTCAATTTTAATGATGACGGTTAGAGTCATTACATAGATAAAAGATAAAAAAAAAAAACGTTGCTTAGTGCATGATGCTATATATAAAACCCGTGTTCTTTTATTTTGTAATCCTATTGGTTCAAATCGAGGTATGGAAAATGGTTAAAATGAAATATTGTATTGTGTAGTTGTATTTCCCAATCTGTTCCATTGAATTGTTACCATTATGCGCTTATTTGAATTGGGACTTCATTTTAAGCTTCTTGATCATAAATTTTCTTAAGTTAAATTCTTCCATCCACCTTTTCTTTTAACATGGGGTAGTAGCGTTGGAAGCATTCTGTTGATACGGCTTTTTTAGAACTCTGTCTTATTGCTTTGGTAGTCTGTATTTTGTTTTTCATACTTCATGCACAACATTGCTCAAATTGAAGGTATTATCTTCCTCAAATCACAAGGAACAGTAACAGACTGCCTTTTAAATTGCAATTTGTTTGGCTTGCAGATTGTAGTTGGCGGAAGAAACAAATACCTTATTAATGGGCACCTTGCTCAGCCCTCTCGAGTGCAGACACTTTTTCATTCTGTGCAGCTTAATGTCAACAATCCACATTTTCTCATAATGCAAGGGCGCATAACTAAAGTGCTAAACATGAAACCACCTGAAATTCTATCCATGCTTGAAGAGGCTGCTGGTACAAAAATGTATGAAATGAAAAAAGAATCTGCTTTAAAGACTCTTGAGAAGAAACAAAGCAAATTGGATGAGATGGATAAACTCCTTGACCAGGAAATTCTTCCTTCTCTTGAGAAGCTCAGAAAGGAGAGGATGCAGTACATGCAATGGGCCAATGGCAATGCAGAATTGGATTGTCTTAAAAGGTTTTGCATTGCTTATGAATATGTGCAGGCAGAAAAAGTGCGAGATGGTGCAGTAAGTGGAGTTGCACAGATAAAGATTAAAATTGCTGAACTTGATGATAGAACAGAAAGATCAAGAAGAGATATTGAAGTGATGGAGAGTAATTTGTCTAATTTGATTTCTGATAAAGAAGCAAAGTTAGGTGGTGAGGTAAGGAAGCTGTCACTGACTGTAGATGAACTTTCTCGTTGTTTGGTGAAGGAGACTTCAATAATGTCCAACCAAGAAGAATCATTGAGGTCAGAAGAAAATGCTGCCAAGAAGGTAAACACTGTTTCTGGTCCTGATGGCTTTCTTCATTCTTTCTTATGAATGCAGTATGTTTAACTAAGCGTTAACTGGTTTGCACGTAGTAAGTTATTTTTCAAAATATTCAGACTTCTAAACTAATGCTTGAAACTATTATTCCATCAGAAATATGACAGTATGTCACTATGCTTCTAATTGGAATTACATGTATTTCCTTTTTTTCTTCTATCCACCATCAGTTCTCAACTGGAAACTACAAGATTTGCTATAGATTTCTAGTTTCACTGTCTGAAATCTGCGAATGGTATTTAACAGATTAGCAAGAATATCGATGATCTCAAACGATCAATTATTGAGAAAGATTTTGCTGTTCATAAAGTTGAGAGTGGAGCAGCTGATCTAAAGGAGAGAGTTGAAGAGTTATCAAAAAATTTGGATGATTGTGAGAAAGAATACCAGGTATACCAAAACCGTTGATTTCTCATTGCTTATTGTTACCCTCAATATATTTATGATCTAAAACTTCTACCACTAGGGTGTACTAGCTGGCAAAAGCAGCATAAACGAGGACAAATGTCTGGAAGATCAGCTAAGAGATGCAAAAGTTTCAGTTGGAAACTGTGAAACTGAACTGAAGCAGTTAAAAACCAAAACTAGCCATTTAGATAAAGAACTTAAAACAAAAAGGGCACAGTTGAAATCAAAATGTGATGAGGCTGCTGCTGTAGAAAAAGAGCTCAGTGATAGGAAGAAAGATCTTGACAGCATTAAGTCTGCATTGGAATCTATTGGATGTGAAGAAGGCGAGATGGAGGCTCTTCAAAAGGTTAGCATAGCAATGACTGGTAACCTTTATAGGCCATAGGAAGTTAAATCTATGAATGGCTGCATAGCCTGCATGTGATTGATTTGAATACTTCCGATAGGTATCCAAAGGACATCTCTAATTTCCACATTTTTATGGTAGAGAACTTGGATTTTGTTGATGTTCTTTTGTGATGCTCTGCTGGTCAGGACCGTTCTGTGGAGCTTGAGGCTATTCAGAAGCTGAAAGATGGAATTCGCATTCTTTCAGGTCAACTTGCAAATGTCGAGTTCAGTTATCGTGATCCTGTTAAAAACTTTGATCGGTCAAGCGTGAAGGGGGTGGTTGCGAGGTTGATTAAAATAAAAGACAGGTCTACTATGACTGCTTTAGAGGTTGGATCTATAAGATTTCAAATGTAACCAATAATACTTTTTCTCTCTTCCATTGCTATTTGAAAACTAGTCAAGCCATCATGCAGGTGGCTGCTGGGGGCAAGCTGTTTAATGTTGTTGTCGACACAGAAAGCACTGGGAAACAGCTGCTCCAAAATGGAGAACTTCGAAGAAGAGTAACAATTATACCATTAAACAAAATCCAATCTCATATTGTTCCTACAAGGGTTCAGCAATCTGCTGCTAGCCTGGTTAGACTGTTACAATATTCATAGTAATTTTTTTAACCTATTTTGTTTGTTTTACATTTTTTATTGTTTCGCAGGTTGGTGAGCATAATGCAGAACTGGCACTCCTTTTGATAGGATATGATGATGAAGTTAAGGTAAGCAGTTCCGTCTCAAAGCGTAAGATATATTGATATCTTAACTTTATCTACCTATTTTGCCATCAGTTGCTAAGTTACTTGATATATTCAATCTTGATGGTTTTAGTTGTGATTGTTGGATTTACTTTGCAATGAATATGCGGAAATGTGTGCACCTGTTTAATTTTAATGTATTCTGGTACCAGAGAAACATTTCTTGCTTTTGTTCTTTTCTTGTGTGCTGGATGTCTTATTTGGTTCACGTTCATATGACCTGTTGATGACAGCTGCTCTTTTCGGCATATGATTTTCAGAAAGTTGGGGTATACAATTTTGCTGTGGGATATAATACCATGCAGGGACCATCTTCCTTTTCCATTGGGAGGACATGCCATCCCATGCACGAGGTGCATTGGGGTGGCATGTATGCCGTCCCTATTCTAATGATATATATATATATATTAAAGAATATGTTGGTAAAATGTAGCACTACCTGGTGTAAATGGATGTTGTCTTTCCTCATCTAACTTGTTATGATATACGATGGTGTGTTCACTTTGCGTTCATTTCTTGCAGAATGCCATGGCTTATGTGTTTGGATCAACATTTGTTTGTCGAAGCACTAATGCAGCAAAAGAGGTACCTTTTTGGTTGATATCAGGAGTTTATTTGTGTTAAAAAATGAAAATATTTTCTGATCAGGTGTTTTTCTTTGAAGTTGAAACCCAATATTAACTAAATAGAAGTTGGGGGTCTTGAAAGTTGGGAAAGAAATAGAAAGAAAAACAACATCCTATTTAAAATGACGGTATTTCTTAATTCCTTGATAGCTTTGAAATTGTAATTATTTTTTTGTCATACCTAACTTTTGTCTCACATTCGGAAGGCTGTGGTGAAGGTAGCATGCGTATTTCCTCCATAACCCCTACCAAAGATTTTGGCTAAATTTAGGCTGAATTTGATCTAGTTGGATTCTGTCATCCATTTGACCTATCAAAACTCATTCGAATTTCATACAAATATCCATAATTTTTCTTAAGACACTCTTTTTCCATCACCAAGTGTTTGCAAGTCCTAAACTGTCCACCAATTGATGCTTTAAAAGTCAAAATTCCATTTGTTAAAATTCGGCCAAAATTCTAGCTCCCATACATATCATTATTTCACTGAATGAAACTTGAACATCACCCCAAATCGATGGCCTTTCATCATTAATTTTAAATGCTATAACAATTTCTTTATAGTAGCCAACCCATAATAAACTAGTTTAAATGGGTGACAAAATTGACGCAACTTAGAACTTAGTCAACAACTGTGCAGGAGTAGAGCTGCAAATAAAGCGAGCGTTCGATAAACTATTTGTGGCATTGCATGATAAGGACTCATTCATATTTATTTGATTAACTAATTGAACAAATTTGAACAACCTTATGAATACTCGGTTTTTAAATATGTATGTTTTGTCTCCTAAGTTAATCCATGCTAGCATTTTTGTTTCTCTAAGTGATTTTAATATTCAAGCATTGCAGATTGCCTTCAATCGAGATATCGGAACTACAAGTGTGACTCTTGAAGGTGACATATTTCAACCTAGTGGACTTCTAACTGGTGGTAGTCGCAAGTGAGATTTTATCTTCCCTATCATTTAAGCAGTGTTTTCAATGTTAGGTAAACCCCAAATATGTATGTTCTTGAGTTAATCTTATTATCACAAATAAATTTACTAGTTTCGGTATGCTAAATTTTAGTTTGTAAAGTTTTTCATTTCTGTATCATATTAAGATTTAGTGACCTGTGATGATGGAATCATTGAGTTAATGGCTGTTGGTTTGTGAAAAATATTAGGTAGTTGTTACTAAATTAGTAAATGAGAGAGAGATTGAAGAGCAATAAAATGATGGAGAGAGAATGCATGGATGTGATTATCATGCTCTCTTTTCTTTTTGTTTATTTCCCGCTCTTTCTTGCACACAAAACATTGTTGCATATGACAAATACTGGATAGTTACTTATCTTTTTGTTGTTTAGGCGAAAATTCTAAACAATTTAATTGTCTAGTTATATTTTCACATCCTTGTTACCGCCCAGGGAATATAAATTATTACTAAAGTAATTGGTGAAAGATGAAGATTTATGATTTATTCAGATGCCAGTTGAATAATCAATTACTTGTCCAAGTTCGTCATTTTTTTTGGGCTGCTGAGATGATATTTATTCTTTGCATTACAGATTTATTAAAGTAAGCTTTATTACTGGTTAACTTATAGTTTTCAGTCTAGTGCCAGCAGTCGTTCCCTCATCATTATTTTATTCTTATTCGTAGTTCTTTTGTGATTATATTTGCTACATATAATTGTCATCGATTGTTGCCTATTTTTTATTTTTTATTGTCTCTCAGTACAGATTAAACCCATTTAATTTTTTAGGGGTGGAGGCGAGCTTTTAAGGCAGCTTCATGAATTAGCTGAAAAAGATTCAGAGCTTTGTGTTCGTCAAAATAGGTTGTCAGAAATTGATGGCAAGGTTATCTTTAGAATCTAAAGCTGACTCAGGAATCATCTTTATATATTATTTTATATGCCACTCCACTTTTTTATTTTAGTAAACCTAAATCCAGTTTTTCAGAACTTGTTTTGTTTTTATTTTATTTAAATTCTCTTTAGTTTTAAATTGCAAAATACTTTCTAAGATAGTTTATTTGTACAATCGAAGAATCAAAATATCAGACTATTGTTGGAATCACCTTAAATTTTTTTCCTGCTGTGTTCATTTCTCAGATCACGAAACTTTTGCCTCTCCACAAAAGGTTCATGCATTTTAAATCACAATTGGAGCTGAAATCATATGATCTTTCTCTCTTCCAGAGTAGAGCTGAACAGAATGAGCACCATAAGGTTTTTTCTCCAGATATTTGACTGAAGTGCAATTACTTGAATTTGTGTCCATCATGACTTTACATTCTTATAACCTTTTTTCCGTGTGAGCTCTAGCTTGGTGAGCTGGTTAGAAAAATTGAACAAGAGATTGAAGAAACAAAGCTGTATGGAGAACAAAAGCAACATCTGCTAGAAAACTATGTTTCCAATGTTCAAGAACTTGAAAAATTGATCAGAGAACACGCTACACATCGTGAGAGTATGCTTAAGGAACTTGACAAAAGAATAAAGGTCTTAAAAGCTGATTTGCAGTCCGCTTCAAAGCAAATGAAGGTAATATATATATATTCTTTTCCAAATATCTAAATTCTCTGAGCCGTGAAGATGCTGGTTGTCTTTTGTTGTGAGAACTTAACAATTCAATTTGATAGCAATAAGTTTTAACATGCAGATGGCCTGTTGATGTATTATGATATTTTATATGCATGATTTCAGTGTCATGAAAATGAAAAGGAGAGGCTTATCATGGAAAAAGATGCAATTATCCAAGAACTTGCCTCATTGGAAATCCAATTATCTTCCTCGGAGAAACAGATTGTTTCTCTCACTGAAGCACTGGATAAACAAAAATTAGTGGTATGTTTTGGATATTAGTACTGTTTTGTTTTTGCTCAAAGGATACTGTAATGTTTGCTTCTCCTTAATCGCTTAACCATTTGATTTGGAAGTATTTAAATTCTTCAGGTCAGTTCCATAAAAAAGGAACACATTCAAGCTGAATCTGAGTTGCAAGAGATTTATTCCAAGATGAAAGAATGTGATAGCCAGATTAGCAAAATTTCAAAAGAGCAGCAGAAGCTTCAGCAGCAACAAAGTGATGCAAATGTAGAAAGAAAGAAACTAGAAAATGAGGTAGCTACCTCATGCGGACAGTTTTTGCACTTCTTTACTGAATAGAACATTTAGTATCATTATTTACATTCATTTAGCATTTAGGTAAAACGCATGGAATTGGAACAAAAAGATTGCTCTGTGAGAGTTGATAGACTGCTTGAAAAGCATGGGTGGATTACTGCTGAGAAACAGCTATTTGGTAAGAGTGGAACTGACTATGATTTCTCCTCGCGTGACCTTAACAGCGCCAAGGAGGAATATGAAAAGCTGCAATCTGAACAGGCTAGGTCTGCAAATTTAGTTCGAAAATTTTTTCTGCAAATTCATATTCTCTACCTAGTTTGTGACTGAATCATGAATTTAAAACCTAATTGTTTCTTTAGACCCTTTGTTCATCTAATGGCAAATAATAATAATAATAATATGTAATTGTTTGCAGTCTTGAAAAGAGGATCAACAAGAAGGTTATTGCAATGTTTGAGAAAGCAGAAGAAGAATACAACTCTTTAATTTTGAAGAAGAACATAATTGAGGCTGGTCACCACTTCCTTTTCTATTTTAATTGTAGTTTTATAAATGAGTTCCTTGATATTCATACTTGTTGCAGAATGATAAGGCTAAGATTAAAAAGGTGATTGAAGAGCTAGATGAAAAAAAGAAGGAAACACTTAAAGTAACCTGGGTCAAAGTGAACAAGTGAGTATCAATTTTCATGCCAGAATATTGTAAATTTTGCTTCATTTTTCTGTGCACCTTTTTGTCTTGATCTATGTTAGGGATTTCTTCTGCAGTTTTATATTAAATATATCGTAGCACTTATGGTTAGTTGATATAGCAAATGTTTTTTCCAGGGATTTTGGGTCTATTTTCAGTACACTTTTGCCAGGTACTATGTCTATGCTTCAACCTCCAGAGGGATGCAGTTTTCTAGATGGCCTTGAGGTCCGTGTTGCATTCGGAAGTGTTTGGAAGCAATCCCTTTCAGAATTGAGTGGAGGCCAGCGATCCCTTCTTGCTCTTTCTCTTATTCTAGCCTTGCTCCTTTACAAGCCTGCTCCTCTTTATATATTAGACGAGGTAGATTTATTTTTAAGTATGGTTTTGAAACTTTAAATTTAGTATTTTATGTTTGTTATCGTTCACGTTGTATGTTGATTACACGTTAGAAACCTATTGTGTATAAATTACCTGCATTTATTATCAACAATTACCTGAAAAGTGCAAAAAATATATTATATTTTGTTCGACTGAATATCTTCAGGTATGGTTATTTGTTTCGTAAGTTTTATTCTATTGACAATGAAGATCTGACGACCAGTTTAGTTGTTTTGGAGAATGAATTGCAATGTGTGTCATGATTCGGCTTGAGTATTTGAAATATAAAATCATGAGTGACAATAAATTTGCAATGGAAATTTAATTTCTTTCAACAATGATTAAAATGATTAAATAAAATAACATTAAAAATTTTTAGAAAGAGCCTGTAATTATTTATCACAAATTTGAGCATGTCTAATTTAATTCATATATATTTTCATTCTATCCTGTTCTTTCGTACACAAAAGTTCTCTCTCTCTCTCTCTCTAGATTTTTGACTCAACCAACTCATTGCATGTCACTTCTTCTTCTTCACAAAAACTCCCCTCTTTCTTCTCTCAGTTATAACTCCATCGAATAGTGCCTTCGATTCCAATAGATAAGTCATATAAACTCCTCTCTTATTATGATCTTAGCTGCTGAAAAGGTCGCACAACTAGTTTATTTCTTTGCCTTCTTCTAACATATTGTATGGCTTACCTTCTTCTTTTCTAGCGAATGGGAATGCATAGTCGATGAATGAACTCCTCTTCTTTTTCTGTCTTTGATTCTCTACACTAAACCCTTCTTCTTCTCCATCGACTATTTTGAATGCTCGTACATTGAACCCTTCTCTCCCTCTTTGTATGTTGGCTTAAAAAAAATGGCGCGTTGGCATGAATCCCACTTTACAGACATAGTATTCTTTTATGCTTAAGTCAAATTGTAGTTATTCAGATTTTCCCTGAGGGTAGTGTTAGGGTTTAGTTAGATCTGGATCCTTATTTTCTTTGAGCGCAAACACTCATAGTTAATTACCACTCTTAACACGTAAGAGAGAACTCTCAATTAAGGATGAATAATTTTAGGTGTTTTAATCTCAATTGTGGGGAAAATAGAGGTAAACCCGATCAAGATCCCATGATTTTGTCATTCCGGGTATACCGTAAGTTTTAGTTTATCAGCACTAGCAATCATTGAACATAATGTCCAATGAATCTGATTAGCAGCCTTGAGTTACTTCCTCTTAGGGATCTTGAGTAAACTGAAGTTGTTAGATGTATGTTGATTTGCTTTAGGTTTGAAAAAGACGCTTTGGGGTTTACATCTATTAGAATACAATAAATTACTTTTGGTTTGAGATTTATAACTTTGTTTAGAAGTTCATACATGCGAGATCGTGTGCAAGTGAAGGCACGAAGACGGATGTTTGGTTGGAGGCGAAGACGGATGTTTGGTCGGAGGCGAAGACGGATATGTTTGGTCGGAGACGAAGTAGGCGTTCACGTGGGTTTGGGGGGTTCGGCGTGACACAAGCGACATAATAGGCAAGTATTTCCACACGTAGGGCATAGACGTAGGCGGAGGCTTATGTGTGGGTAGGTCTGATGTCCAATCGGACGAGGATGGAAGTCGCGTGCGTTAGGAGGAGGCGAATGCCAACAGTCACACAATTGTTTATGTGTATTATGGTGACCAGACAGAGATGGAGGGGGCGCGGCTTAGCAAACGGAGGTATGGGATTGGTGTTGGCTGTCGTGTGCGGCAATCAAGCACTCGAATTCGTGCATGAGGTGGGAAGGCAAACAATTTTGGCAAAGAAAAAAGCATAAGTTCTTTTTTATACCTTTCTACTTTTTCAATATTATAATAATAATTGTCATTTTCATTCAACTCAAGATCATCTCGAACTTGGGACCGCCACTTCCAATGTATAACTAGAGAGTCGGGGGATTCATTATATACAACATACTATGCTCTTTTTAGAATATCCTTGACAACAGAAGTTTTTCTACTAGATATTCTAAAAACTTCTGTTGAAGCAAATGCCCTTACTGGTAATGCTTCCTAAGTATCCTAGCTTCTCAATAGAATATCCTTTTTTCTATTGAAGCAAATGTCCTTACTGGTAATGACTTCGAGTCATTGAAGTGGATGAAACGAAACAACACCAAACGTGAAATCAAAAAGCCTTTCTAGGAGACTTCTCTCCAACAACAACCACCAAATAAGGAAGAATCTGTATATTTCAATATATACAAAATATTTAAAGCCGTTAAAGATAGAAGCTTAAAAGAAACTAAGAAGCTTTGTCAATGAGGTTATTCTTAAAATGCAACTCATTCCTGGACTGATAAGGTTTCGATGAAGGATATCAAACGTGATTCTTACTATCGGGAGCCAATAAAATACTTTCCTAGTATGAGTCCACATCCATACTATAGAAGAAAATATATGACAAAAAATTTTGATAGCTTATACCCAAAAGTCTATGCTAAAAAATATGATAAATGAAGGCCTCAACGATATCAAGAATATGAGCATTCGAAGACACATTCTGATGCTAGTGGTCATCAATATGTAACTGCAAGAAAAAGACAAATTTGGATTCCAAAGAAACCAAAATATCCTAAAGATCGTAAATGACATCTCTAACCTCAAGCACAAAAGTTATCCTTTAGTAGAAAAACTTATGTTGGCAAGGATGTTCCAGAAAGAGAGGAGTATATTGTTTATAATGAATCTCTTGACTATCCAGTTATACACTAGAAGCGGCAGTCCCAACTTAGAGATGATCTCGAGTTGGGTGAAAAAATAATTATTATAACAATGTTGAAGAAGTGGAAATGTATAAAAAAAACTTACCCATTGTTCTATGCCAAAATCGTTTGCCTTCCCACCTCTCGCATGAATTCGAGTGCTCGACTGCCGCACACGACAACCTACACTCATACCACACCAATCTCCACCTATGTTTGCTAAGCTGCACCCCCTTCGTCTCCATTCAGTCACCCTAATACACACAAAAAATCGTGTGACTACCGGCGTCCGCCTCCTGACACATGTGACCACCGTCCCTACTCAATTAGACGTCCTGCCTACCCACATGTAAGCGTCGGCGTACGCCTGTGCCCTACGCGTGGAACTACTTGCCTGTTTCGTTGCTTGCTTCATGCTGAATCCCCAACCCGTGTGAACGCCTCCTTTGCCTCTGACCAAACAGCTGCCTCCATGCCTTCACTTGCACACCATCTCGCCTGTGTGAAATACCCAACTCCCCAATGCTCCTTGGCAAGCTCTCCAGATACAAAGCTCTAAACTCATGACCTGACCCGGATACTTGAATTAACGAGGCGTGAACAAACAGTCGAATTGTTATAACATTAGTTTTAAATTCTAATACAGTTTACTTTCTACATACCAAATAAAAATTGAAAAGCCACTATCTTCCCTTTTTAACGCACCACTAATTCAATCTTCACATTTTAGTTATTTACATAAACTAGGATTTACCTGTTTTCATTTGAGCGCCATCTTTTGTAGGCGTATTCATTTCTTTTAGCCATTTTCAGTAATCAGGAAACTTTCCTGAAATCGTTAGTTTAATAGAGCGAGTTTACTAAGTATACTTCGTTGGTAATCATCATTTCATTTACAACAGTTAAGCATATAAAATAAGACATGCATCATATTCATCTCGTATTCTTTTCCAGTTACATATTTATAGATATCTCACTTCATATAATATAGATCTTTAACTTCATATAATATAGATCTCTATTATGCATCTTTCGAATAACATATTTCTTTTTCCAATTAACATTCATCCATTCTTTTATTTCCCTATTTATTTATTTATTTATTTATTTTTACATATAGTATAGGAGGGCCATCTAAAATATGTACCAATAAATGTACAACCATTTGCACTACCTTTTAATGTGCACGGGTGCGTTGCTTCCCCAGCCAGTACCATACTAACATGAATTTTTGTAATTTGCATATATCTTCCTTTTTCAATATTCTCAATTTCATTTCATATTAAACCTTTAATTATAACAAGTAAGCATGTATTAATGATCAATAATAGCCATATAACAATAATCAACATTTTCATTTCTTTTATTCTTCTTGATTTATTTTATTCATACAATATCCATTTAGTTGACATAATGTTTTCATGGGTAATGATTTTATTAAATTTAAAAGATTTTTATTAAAATAAAAGACATGGAAATTTCTATAAAATAATTATAATTACTCACTTTAAATATTTCTGTATGATTAGATTCCTTCCAAATTTTAGCCCTCTGAAATGTACCCATGGGCGGATCTAGCTTCTTTTTTCAGGGTGGACAAATTTTTTTTTTTGGTGGGGGATGGGCAAAGATACTTAGGATTGATAAAATTAGGGGAAAAAAGATTTTTGAGAGGGGGCAAAATACCCAAAATGTTATGAAATATCCCCTCTAAAAATTTAGTATTTTATTTTAGGGTGGGTATCAATACATGGGTGTTCCGCCCATGAATGTACCTCCAACACTTATCTCAATATGAAAACCTTACACTGTTCCAAAATAACATAATATTTTAAATAAGTATTACAATCCACTCTGGATGTCTTAAATATCATCAAAAAGAAAACATCAATTTTCTTCAACCAACTCCAGAAGATTTTTGATTGATTAAATTTTTATTAACATAACATAATTTCTCTAAATCATCCACAAAATTTCTATTAATTGAAAATAATTACCTCACTACAGTTTTGCCTTCCTTGCAAATTTCTTTCTTTCATTGTCAGATCTAAGCTTACTATAATTGGATTCTTCCCACAAAAATAATGTTTCTTCAAGTAGGAGAATTATAAATATTTTCTTTTCTTAGATTGAACAAAAAAACAGAAGAAAAAGAAATAGAATTTGCTTACACTTTCTTATGATGAGATTTCCTAAATCCAAATACTTCCTCTTTCTCCTTCTGATTTTCTTCCGTTCTGAATTCAAATAAACATTTATTCCTTCTTAAGCTTACATCTCAGAAGAAAAAAAAAAAAATCCACCAAACTATAAATAAAACTGACCACTTAACTTCTTATTTCTTTTTCTTCCTCTCTAAACAGTCTTCTCTCGACACAACACTTCACACGAGATTTGCTTATACTATAATAAGCGTATAGAAGTTATAATTCACGAGGAGTATTCTTTTCATTCCCATACGTGAATATTTGCTCAAAATCACGAATCAAATCCTCCAGCCTCTGGCCGTGCTTGTGCGGGGTTCGCTTGGGTCGCGACTGCATGTTTTGCTCGCTTCTGTTTCATTCACTGTTAAAAGATATCCGGTTCAGATGAACCCGATAGGTTCGATTCTTACAACCATTAAGTAAAGAAAAAAAAAGATTAATACCAAAACAATTACTAAAGTGAAAGAATATGGTATTGTAAAGTAAAGTACGATACAAAAAGTATAGCAGGGTACTGGTGCAAGAAAGAAAAGCAAGATATTGAAAACTAAAGTGCAAGAAAAATAGGGTAAAGTACTGAACAACTAAATCTGGAAGAGAAACTACTATAGCAAAAACACTAGTGTCGGGCTAGAAAATAACTGAAAGCTAAATGTCTAGTGTCAAGTTAGGAAACAATTATAAACTAAAGTACCTACAAGTAAAATCTAATCTACCCTAAGCACAAACTACATGCTACTTCCCAAGGGATGCAGTAAGTCCTGCAAATAATCAGACAATTTCTAAGGGAGTTGTAAGACCTATCAATCAAACCAAACTATTGGACACCTTAATCTATAGGGTTAAGTTGTAAGACCCACCATGGGGCCACTTCCAAAGAGAAGCGGTAAGACCTGTCCTATCCAAATAATCATGCAAATTCCAAAGGGAGTCGTAAGACCTATCATTTGGAAAAATTTTAAATGAAATATCATACCCTAAATCAAATTAACTTATGAGTATTCTAATAGATGTAAACTCCAAAATTCAATAAAACTAAAACTTACATATAACCATGTTAATCTCAATACTAGTGTTGGGAACGAGTCGACCGCGCAAGGTGAAGTTCGAAGCAAAAGAGTTCGAAATCACTCAAAACTCACCCGATATGCTTCAACCGAAAACCCAAAAAGAACGGTACCGATGTGTCTGGAGCAACGAAATTAACTAAGATCGACGCTCGTGTTAATTGGAATTGTCGATTGGCAAAATTTTAAATTTTGTACGCGCAAATTGAGGAGACCTCTTCATTTTAAATGCCTCGAAATTCCTATAAAATACAAACATTTTCAAGTGATTGCAAATCACCCCAATGATGGCCGTGTTGACAGTAAATTTCAACTGGAGGGGTCAATTCTCAAAAGCCAACTTCAAAATCTAATCGCCAAAACTTAAAACTAAAATCCATCCATATTCTGCAACTGTTTATCGGGGGTGATAAATTTAAAATTAATCTTAACTCATAAAGAGCGAATGTCATGTATCATTAAAATTCATCCTCAAATAGCCTCTTGCCAGCAGGGGCGAGACACGTGCCTTTGATGGGGGGTTTTGCCGCAAAATGTTACCATTATATTACGATCATGTCTAAAGCCCGTATGCTCACTAATGGTTTCAAACTCTTGAGTAATGAATCATATGTCATACTTGATAGGCATAAATCCCTCTGTCAGCTAAGGTGGATTCATATCTATCCCCTTAAACAAACACCATCTCAGGTTTACAAGATATTCTTGGACGAAGCAACCCATACTGTCGATAAGGTGTTTTATGTTAGGTTGAGTCGACTACCTTCTATGACTAAGTAGACTAGGGATCATGACAGTCCGGTATGCGAAACCATGGGATCTTGATCGGGCTTGTCTTCATTCCCCTCATCTCTTGTTTTAAGTTTATGGTGATAAGTTTCAAATCATAAAACCAAATTCAAATTCTAAAGTTGCTGCTACTATATGCTGGGTACTTAGTGCCAATCTCACAATTAGCCTTAATCGAAAGTTCTCTCTTGTTATCGAGAGTGGTAATTAACTATAGGAAATTAGAACTCAGATGATAAATTCCTCACAAAATGAGGTATTACCTATGGGTAGTGAATTTGCCTTCTGAAAATTTACCTTGGAACTTAAATCTGTTAAAACCCTCCGCTGTCAAACGTCAACAAAAAGAACGGCAGGGAGAGGCCGGGGCATGGAATTTTTCGGAGCCCACAATCCGAGCAACACGTAATTGACATGCAAGGTTTGATCAGTTTTACCCTTGTTGGTAATGCTGAATCCAGGCATAAGTTGGGCTTACTTCGTTTAATCAATGATTATGCCTTGCCTTTTAATTGTCGTAACATTTCTTCGTAAGCACCAATTAAAATATGGTGTTTGAAGCTGTAACGTGAATTTTTTGCGTTGGAAGCTACTGAAGATGGAATCTTTATTATTATTGTTTTTCTTTTAATTTTGGATCTATATACCTGTTCAATTCATTCGGCCAAGTTTTGGATCTTCTGATTATTTGTTGTACATTTAGAGAAAATCTATTCACATTTTAAACCATTATGAATTTGATTGCATGATTGTTAATTTGCGTTAGGGAAACAAAGAAAGGCTTGAAAAGTTGGTGTTAGGAATTATTTTTTTGACCAAAAATGGCGCCATTGGCAGTTTCTTTTCAGTATTAGCATGGTTGCTATTTTCTTGGGCAAACGGTTGTTCACATATAACACTGCATAAGACTGCGTTCATCTGCTGGAAACATGTTTTGTGTTCTAATTTTGTTGATGCGGTAATATAACTTCACAAATGTTTTTTGGCATTAAAAGCAGCTGATTTCTTGAGCTAATGCTTTGATCTTTTATCTTAATTGCTATTGTATGGCTTTTTTTTTTGCTGGTGACAGATTTGAACTTCCCAATTATTTTAATTTAAACTTTTGTACTCTATGACCTGAATTTGTTATCCATCCACATGCATAAATTTCTGAGCCAGGTGGATGCCGCTCTTGATTTAAGCCACACCCAGAACATTGGAAGAATGATTAAAGCTCATTTTCCCCATTCTCAGGTTTGTTTGTTCTCTACATGTGTGCTTGTTTTCAGCCAAAAAAATCCTCTAGTTTTATTTATCTTGTAAAATTAATGAGAAAATTTGATTAGTATTAACTTGTTGACTTGCTACTAGACCTGAATAAAAAATTGGGTTGCTTCATTAAAATTATATTTATTCCTAAAGATTTTAAACATGCAGTCTTCAAACTTCACAAAGGATGGAGGGGGAATGATCTGGTTTATGAATTGCTAGACAACGCGAATGAATTGTATTTATTCCTAATGAATTGCTTCACTAAAACCTTCTTTTTTTGTGCACTCCCTATCCTTTACTATTTTCCATAGATTCTTTAGCATATAATTGACTGATTAATCCATATCTTGAACTAGTAGTGATCATATTGTATCATTCTTCTTGCAGTTCATTGTTGTTTCTTTGAAGGAGGGAATGTTCAACAACGCGAACGTTCTATTTCGGACCAAATTTGTTGATGGAGTTTCCACAGTTTCAAGAACTGTAGCCTCAAAGCAGAAATAATTATCTTATCGTTATTTGCTAGTAAGTGTATAATTTTATCGTGATATGATATGTTCAGGGCTATTTATACTTCGCCTACATCTTCGATCAGCAAGATGTCGCTTTATCATTTTGGAACTTTTAATATTTTTTGAATGTATCTTATTATGTATTATGTGCTATGTGGCATATTTGTTGTTGCTTTTGTGAATATAGAATTTCTACTGGAAAACAAACCATACCAAATAAACACTGTTCGGTCCAGTTAGTAACAATTGACATTCTCATTGTCTGTCGAAAATGTCACGGGCTAGGTTTGGGTTGAACCCGAAATTGACCCGGCACTATTCAGTCAACCTGAGCCCGACCCGTTTTGGGTCTGGGTCAACCCAACACAACCCGAATGACCTGGTGCCAATAAAACTGCTAGTTTTCTGGTCAAAAAACGGCTCATTCTTCGCGTTTTGGGTCAAAAAGGGTAAAAATGGGTCAGTCTCGTGTTGCCAGGTCAAAAATGAGTTTTTGGATAAAAAATGGGTCAATTTCGGATCAAAGGGTGATTTTTGAAAAATGTCGAATTGTTGAACCCTAACCCGACCCGTTTCTGGTTTGAGTTGACCCTAACCCGAAATTTTCGGGTCGTGTCAAATATTGACATCCCTAGCATAATGTACTCTTCAAGTTTTTTTACTCGTTCTCCAACTTATAGAATGTTGCTTTTAGTGGCTTAGGATTAAAGATGAATTTGAGTGAAATATGCACTTTCTCAGAATAATTCATCTTTTATAAACAGTTAGAAGGATCAAACTTTTCTAGGTGGGATCTTTGGTTTAAGATGAATTTTGTGGATCTGAGTTTATCCAGCCAATCATCTGAACTGAAGCTATTTGGTTTCAGTTTGGAATTTTATAATTGAGCTTACTGAAGAAGGTTTATTTAAAATTATGCAGCTGTTATCCTTGAAAGCCCTCATGCTTTTTAAATTGAATTTTGTCTTATGTTTTAAAATGGGGATGGATACCCATTTCGTAAGTGATGCTCCAGCTGTTGGGTTTATTCCTACTTTGTATTATTCATGTAATTAAAAAAAAAAAAAAAGTGGAGGTGATGTGCAG
>NW_021318968.1:1218303-1250299 GCF_001605985.2 Dendrobium catenatum | reverse complement strand
GTTTTAGAAAGCAATAAAAAAACCGTCCCAAACGAAGTCTAAGAAATAGATTTATAAAATAGTAAGAATGTCATCCCAAATAAAATTTAAGATTTTGTTTGGGACAATTTTTTAGTATGAAAGTTTTTAGTTTTAGAAATTTTTGTATTTGAATTTTTTTTTAGAAAGAAGTAAATAAACTTTTCCAAATAAAATTTAATTGGTGGTATTGAGGAGGTACTTAATAGGATTCTGAATGATGTTATTGTGGATTACTTATTTCAACATTCATTGTCGCTTTTGCTTTGAGATATATATATATATATATATTATGCGCTGATATGTCATCAAAAATTGTATTGATTGAACTTGAATCATGAGGCTTATTGAAGTTGTCATCGTCTAAAATTAAATTTGAAACCATCCAAATTCTAATTTCAGTAAACTTAATGTCAAATTAAACGTCTCAAGGAGACAAATCCAATAACACAAAAATCGGTTCAATCTAAGACCAAATGGGTTGAAATCAAGGGATTGAAGTATATTTTGGAAGCTTTAGTGCATTTATTAGATGATTAAATAATATCCAAATATAAAATGTTTATAATCAAATCGAATGACTCGACAAGTCAAATCTAATGAGCTCAAGATTACTTAATTTTGACTTCATTAAGGCACATAATATTGAACAAGTACTCTATGATCCAGGGAATTATTATGGGCCTTCTGATGGAGCTTTTCAAATTTATCCTGGATCTTTTTCATATTTATAAGCACGCTATTCACAAAATTTATAAATATACCCCCTTTCTACATGAAAAGGGGGTTGGACTTTTGGAGGCTTAGATCTTGGGCTAGATACTCAAGAGAACTTTGAGGCATGAAGCATCCTAGAGCTCCACCGTCGACCATTATCACCCAATAGAGGTCCCCTCTACCTCACTCGCCCAACTACGACCCCTCCGACCTTCATCGCTCGACTATGTTAAGATTCTACCGACCAAATGAACATACCAACATTCTTTTGAGAATAACTCTTAAATCACTAGTTTTTTTTCCAAATCTCACCATCTAATGAGCTCTATATGATGTATATATATTCATTACATTGAGCCAAGGTCTTCCCTCAATGAAGGGCATCATTTGTAATCGACTATAAATACTAGTAGAATCATTTTAACTAGGCCAAACCTCATGATATTTTTCTTTTTCAGGGGTTTTTATATAAAAATATTGATGTATTCTATGACTAATGTACACATTTCTCTTATTCGTTTATGTGCTAAATCTTCATACAAAACTTTGATGCTAAATCCTATGTCTCTCTACTGCCATAAATGTGCCAGCACACAACAAGCGCATTACTACTTTGAATTTTGGGGACTTCTGTGGAGATATGGGTGTCAAAATGTGCTTTTGGGTTGGGTTCAAATATGACCTGAAGCTAACTTGCATTGAACCAATCCAACCCGTTTAATGAACATGTCAAAATCCTAAACCGGAAAATGGCAACCGGTTATGGCCCCACCCACACACCAACCCGTTTAGAAAAAAAAAATAAATACAAATAGATAAATTTCGCCTGTGGAGACAAAGAGGAATGGGGATGGAGATCAAAGGAGGCAACTGGCATGGAGCATCCGTTCGTTCTGTCCTTGTTTCATTTTGAACAACTGCTTTTTAATTTAATAGAAATTTGCTTAGATTTTGGATCATCTCATCTACTCTATGTTCTGTTGTCTCGTTCCGTTACTAGATATTAAGGCTTCGTTTGGGACGATTTTTTTATTGCTTTCTAAAACGAAGTTTTAGTATAAAAATAAAAAATTTTGTACTAAAACTCTGTTTTAGAAAGCAGTAAAAAAGCCGTCCCAAACGAAGCCTAAATATCTATAATTCCTGCCATAATCGACACATTATCTTGTTCTACTACGCATGCACGTAACTTTCTTTTGTGCCCATCCGATGGCTGCTTTCGACGAGCATCTATTTTCATTAGCTTTATATTATATATGACTTCCAAGTGAGTTATTTTATATATATTTAAATTTAGCATACCTATGAATGTTCTAATTTTTTGAAGGTGTATGAAAGTAAATTCTCACCGCTATCTTTAGAACTCTTGCTTTAATACTTGCAACATATATTGCTGCATTGAGCAATCTATTGCACTGTTTCACTGAGATTATCCTGATTCAGGACAAAAATATATGATATTTTTGGGGAGGTGCAAGCCATTCACCTCTATTTTGCTAAGTAATGGCTTTCATGATTTTCATTTCTTGCAAAAAAAACTTATTATTTAAAAAAATATTTATATTTTTCAGTAAAATATTTATTCTAAATTCGGTTCAATATCTGTTGCATTTTTTTTTAGTTTGAAAGCATGCTAACTCGTTTGACCTTTTAATGGATTCTTTTATTATTATTATTATTTTTTACAATGATGATACAATTTATGGTTGACCTTATATAAAGTTGGTTAAGCTATCGCGTTTTAATTACTTCCAAGTTTCCATCAAATGAGTGATTTTTGAAAGGATCTTTGTTGGAGTTCAAATAATAATTCACGTGAATCCTCTCCACTTGTATGCATGATAAGGTGTAAGTTAACCTATCTCAACCGATCAATTTATTTTGGACGGCTAGGATTGAGTCCAAACTTCTACTGCATCACAATCTTATCTGTAAACATTTATTTATTTATTTTTATATTAAAAAAGGAAAAAAGAAAAAAAAAAGCAAGCATATTAGACCAATGACCATGCTAGATTGCGACCAGAAAAACAATTAGCAGGAAAGCAAGTGATTGATTGCTGATTTTGAACAATGACAAGAATGCTTTCATCAGCCATAAGAACATAAATGGAGATGGTGCTCCATTTCCTTCCCAAATTATTGATCACCTCACATGGCTTATATTACTAAAGAAGAATCCAAACAAATAACAAGTAAAGGTTGAGCAATTCATGTGCTTGTAGCCTTCTTGAATCCCAAACTTTGGGACCACTGCACTCTTATATATACATTACTATGGTGAGTATCAAAGCATAGTACTCCCCTTTTAATTTGCTTTCTTTTTCGATGAGTCATCATTTATGTTTACTTTTTTTTAGTGTCAGAGCACAATATTCACATATATACATTAAGTGTTGCAAAGACGAGGATGCTCAGGTGGATAAGTGGCTTTACTCTTAGAGACAAGATGTGAAATGCGCATATACGTGAAAAGCTTGGAGTAACTCAAGTGGAAGATAAGATTAGAAAGAGTCGCCTTAGATGGTTTTGTCACATAAAACGACGGTCTTCCGATGACCCTGTTAGGAAAGTAGATGTATTAGATTTGCCTTATATTAAGAAGGGTAGAGGTAGAATTAAAAAGACTTGGTTAGACAATATTAGAAATGACCTTTCTTTATTAGATTTAAATGAAAATTTAATTTTTAACAGAGCACAATGGAGAAAAAGAATCGTGTAGCCGACCCCACAGTGCGATAAAATCTTGATGTTGCTGTTGTATACATTTTTACTCCATCCTATACTTTTTAAGATGTAGGTGAAAGCACCAATCACCAAAACACAAGATGGATGAACTCCACCTTTTTATTTGTTTTCTTCTTCCATGAGTCATGGGTAATTTTCTATATTTTAAGGATCGAAGACAATACCCACACATACATTTATGTCCTTCTACAAGGTAGAGAACTTCCAACTTATAATTTATTTTCTTTTTCCATTACGAGTGAATGGTTGCAAAGAGAATCAAGCAGTGTACCTTTCACAGACAGAATGCATTGGATTTTTCTGCATGGACCCAAACTGTGGTGCTATATTCAAATTTTGGCATTATGTGTTTTTTTTCCACATATTCATGTCCCACACAATCTGCAATAGTATCCAAGCCTTGATTACAGCTAGCTTAGTTTTGTCACACTCACATTAAGTTCTTTGATTCTGGGCTGGATTGAATTATTGGTCAGGTTTTTGAATCATGAAATTGTATTCTTTGTACTATATCGATTGATGACTTTTATCTACACATAATATGCATCATTTGCTTGGGCTCATAAAATTCTCATAGCTAACTAAACATTCATAAACGTTTGATATATAGCTGCTGATTGATGCACCAAATGACACAAAAAGATAAAAGTTTAAAATTTCAAAACTGATATCAGATTCATATTCTGACAGAAATAAAATTTCTAAGTAAAATATCCAATATTATAGACTTCAATCTATGTTGCACCGATACACCAATATATATATACGCCTCCGATACGGCAAAGCCATATCCAATTAAAATACTATTTAATTTCGTAAGGACACGCGTATCAGATACGCATGTCCATTGAAAAATTAAAAAAAAAAATTAAAAAAAAGATGCTAGATATTTACTTCTGCGGCTATGAGCAAGGTTCTCTATCTCATTTCTGAGATGGATTTGAGTCTCTTGATGATATGGGAATATTAGAAATTGCTAATCTTTTACTTGACAAGCCTAAATTAGAAGTTATGATATTTATTGAAGACAATATAGAAGTTCAAAGACAAATCACTGAAGAAGCTAATCATGAATAGTTGAAACTTCATGTGCTAGATAATTTATGTTTATGCTTTTGTAGTTGTACTAACATTTACTGCTTACTTTTATTTTGATATTATGAGTTACAATGATATTGCTTTCATTTTTTTTTTGTAATTTCAAATATTATGCTTTGATTACTTTCTTAATTAATTTTATGTATGATTTATAAATTATAATGTGGAGTCCGCGCCGTAACGGTATCCTGCATATTTAAGAATTGACGTGTCCCGTATCCGCATCGTGTCGCCGTATCCGTATCGGTGCAACATAGACTTCAATTCATGTAGGCATTATATTAATTTATGTTTGCCATAATTCAGGTGACTAGTTAATTTCTGTTGTCTGTACTTCTGATGTTAAATAAAGGCAACAGCTTAATTTGTTTTGAGCTGCAAGTTGATGAAAGCAGAAGAATCAGGTACAGTTTGCTTGCTTACAGGAGGCAAGAACCTCACTGTAGCTGGAGCCTGGAGGGGTGCTGGTCCACTGTATATTATATATGCTTCTCTAGTATTATTGCTGATTTTTCTTAATTTTAATCAATTTTTAAATCTTGATTTGTAATTGCTTTTTTTGTTCTATGAACAGTTTATATTAAATAATGGGGGATTATTTTTATAGGAGAAGATAAGTATTCCATGGCTGAAGGGTGAAGTTATTGCAGGCTGTAACTTTATTTTGAAGTTCTTTTAGTCATTTTGTACACGCTCTGAAGACTCTTTTAGAAATAGGACCACTAAGCTTCACATTTGCTAGCTAGTAAGTTTGTAGAATTACAAAATGATTACTGTTGCAGGTTTATATTTAAGCCTTTATATATATTCTTATCGTAAGCATCAGTATTTGACTGACAGCACTGATGGAAAAGAGAAGCTAATGATATAAACTTCTGAGCTAAATTTAGCTTAAAATGAAAGATGCTGTACAATATTAAATGATCTTATGTAAAATGAATTTTCTTTTTAGAGCATAGTTGGATGAATTGTTATTTTAGAAGACAAGAAGGAATGTCTCGGTAATAATTCTTAAATTTTAAAAGAAATGTTTTGACATACAACAGTAAAAGATTATTTCAGGAGTCAGTATAAGTTCAAGTTGCAAACCGTCTTCGCCATAACTTAAATATTGTTGTACTGTAATTATAATTTTTTTTCTTAATTTTATGAATATTTTTGCAATTAAAAATTGATACATATTGGTATAAGTGAGTTTTTTTGGGACTATTGGGTATTCGTTTTACAAACCGATTTCACTAGAGTTTTTTAAATATGCTTAGCTAACTTATTAAAATTTTTCTTAATATTTGGATCCCTATCTTTGAAGATATAAAAAGATTTATATTATTTTAAGATTAAAATTTGAATAATTAGCATAATTATCTATGTCCTTTGATTATTTTATTATACAAAATTCCACTTGCATAACTCTTCATGACCATTTCATTTTCCCCATTTAGTTTAACAGAGAAGAAAAAAATAGAAAAGGGGAAAAAAAGAAGAAAAAGAGGGAAGATAGGAAAGAAAAACTAAGTTTTGACGGTCGTAGAGTCGTTTTTGTTAGTCGGTCCAGTTGAGAAATTTTTTTATCTTAAGATAGGATATGTGATGTCACAAAATTAAATTTGGAAAAGTTAATTTTTTTTATCATTTAAAATTAACACTAGAGCTATCTATTCCTTTTTTTATTAGTAATAAAATTATATATCAACATAAACAAATTCTATTGATCAAAACATTCAAATGCATCTGTATTCATTATCTTAAAAATTATATGTAATACTCATGAATCATACAATTATAATCTATCTTCACTAGTCCTAAGTATAAAAGAATAACTAAAAGATAAAAAGAAATAAAATAACATGCAGTAAACCTAGACAATCATGATTTGATTAATCTCACACACTTGATCCTCTGTCATGACTTGACATCATTAAATTACATATAATAAACTAAAACTCGAATAGGTCATCAAATAGAACAACTAACTCAAAGTGCGGTAAAAAAGTAATATGTATATCGTTAGTCAGTTTATAATAGTAATAATCATATGATTAGGAATCAATAAAAAAAATAAAACTCACATGTAATAGTAGTAGAATATGTAAATAGTAAAACAATATGCTACGAAATCCAATAAAATAATATAGTGGGGAAATCAATAAACCAGTACGAGTATCGAATCAATATTAAAGCAGTCGTAATATCAGTATTATCAAATAGTAAAGTAATCATATTAATGTAATTAAATCTTATAATAATGTACACATATTATCTAATTAGTTTATATCAATATCAAATTAGTATTTTAATCACATGCTCAGTATATCACGTGCTTAGTATATCATATGCTCAGTATATCATGAGCCAAGTATTTCACATACTCAATATCAGTACAAAGAACTAGTATCCATAATCAGTACAGTAAACCGGTATCAATAATTAGTACAGTGGATAAATAACAATAATATTGAATCAATAGTAATATAATATAATATCAATATTTGTAATGGTAACAATATTAATACAATGTTATCAATAAAATCAATGACATTACCAGCAAATCTATACAATAAATAAGAAATTTAAAATAGTGAAATAGTTAAATCATACAATAGTAGTAATAAAAAATCAATAACATGTGTTTTAAGAGTCACGTTAAATAAGTAAGAAGTCCTGGTTTAAGTAGTATTTTTTCAGTAAGCAATAATCCTTATCTATATTTTGTTGGCTCATTAAACAAAGTTGTCACTCTTTGCACATCAGCATAGTAATAACTACTTATAACTCTCAATAAGTACCATATGAATCGGTAAAGGATAATACAAAATTACAATATTTAAAGGTAAGCCAATCAGCCCACCATCATATACAGGTCAGTCAGTCTCCATCCAATATCAGTGAAATCTGCTTTTAATTATCATCACACATATTGTTATCATATTATAATGATAATAACATCGATCAGCTATTATCCAATCACATACTCATTCTAATTCTCATCAAATTTTATGATATTACAACCTCATCAAATTTTAAGTGTTAGTGAACCTAGGGCAGTGGAGGTTAGGCAGTGAGATAGCTAGCAATAGACATTCTGAGAAGAAGTGAAGGGTTGGTTATGTTGAGTTTATAAGGAGACGATGATAGTAGCATTTTTTGGATTGGGTAGAGGAAATATTGCTGGCTACAGAGGTTCAATTAGTGGGGCACTATTATGCTAGCATTTTGGCAAGAGGCATAGTGGTCAATTTTATAGAGTATCAAGTCGGTGTTTTTTCTATGGTCAGTATAGACACATGATTGTTGAGTGTCCACAATACGGATTTGATAGATGCTCTAATTGGAAAACTAAAACCTTGGGGCAGCTAATAGTTGGTAGACTGAGGGAAGTACCACCCCGATTGTATTATGAGATTTTTGGTAACAAGGGTAATGGTCCGTCAGCAGGAGAACAATATTTTGGAAGTTTGAGGGGTGCTGGGAGTTTCGTTGCTTTACTTAAATATATCCACGAGTTTACAATCTGATGCAATAAGAGGCTAGTGAATCTCCTGATGTTGTGATAGGCATGACTTATATTTTTGTGCCTTATTATCATATTTTATTTGATTATGGAGCTAATCATTCATTCATGTTGGAGCAGTACTTTGATTCTCTCAATTTACTTTCCATACTATTACTTATTTCATTGTATGTGATTTTGCCTACAAGAGATAGTATGGTAGTGTTGACCTCGATTTTGGTATGATTTTCCCTCAAGCATGTTCATTAGGCTAATTGAACTTCATCAAGACTAATCTGATTTAAGTCGGTGTTGATTCATATTCAATTGCATTTATTCGAGTTCAATATTATTAAATTGGCTCGTTCGGACCTAATTGAACTCAAATCAAACTCGAATTGAATTGAACCAGATCCGATTATGTTTAGTTGAATGCAATATATTTGATGGAGCATCGTCGAGCTTAATTTGGCTTAAATCAACGTTGATTTGGGTCTGCTTAATTTCATCAAATAAATTCAATTAAAAGCATGTTGAGTTCTAAGAGTTCTCAACTCAAGGGTCGATGGGTCAGATGGAGCAATATTTCTTGCTTGATGATCTTGTGGGTGCATGCTTGGAGTTTTAAAGCATGTTGAGTTGAAATTGATGGGCAAGTTTGTCGATGAGAGAAAGTTCATTAGAAAAAATGTGTGTTTGTAGTGCAAGAGTTAATGGATTAACAAATTGGCATTACCACAAGACAATCAGAGCAATAATCTCATAGGAGATATAAGCCATCTTAATATGGGATATAAAGATATCATATCCTAAAGTCAATAATACACAAAATATAAGGCAACGACTTCTCGAGAGAATTTGAAAGGTTTGACAAAGTCACTGAGTCAATGTCGTTAAGTTATTGCTATCTCATGACTTATTGGAGTGGCTTATGATATGACATTACAAACTATATATTTTTTAGGCATTAATTCCCACCTCAAATATTTCTTATGGTTCCTTAATAAAGTCTTGGGATCACTCTAAGGGGATGTTGCCCATTCCACATCATATTAAGGGATAACTTAGCTACAAGAAAATATACAATAAGAAATATACACCTAAAAAGAAATATGATAAAATGAAAAAAAAAAAAAAAAGATTAGTTTTTGAAAGCTGTGATATTAGGGAGTTAAAACTTTGAGTTGTCTCAACAAACCATGAAGTTAAAACATCAAAAAGGAAATTGGAATTGATAACTACCAAAGATGGTAGCTTTTAATGTTAGCAAGTAGAACTAGGTGACTATGACACACTTAGATTCAAGCATAAAATATGAGAGCCCTAGGTTGAGAGTTGAAGATAAGAGGTGTTGAGAGCCAAGGAAATGAGAAAATATTAGGCACTTGGAGCTAATTAAAAGAGGAATGAGTCAATGATTGGAGAGTGTAATAGCCCTAATTTGAATCATTTGAATTTCCAAATGTTCAAAAAAATTTCTTGTAAGAGGGTTGCGATTGTTGGGTCGGGCAACACCCCCACATTATGCTCACTCAAAAATTTGAAATTAATTTAGCATGGTGGCACTGGGGGGAGGTGCTATAGTGTTGTGGGTGTAATAATCTGAATTTTTTTAATTGAAAATATGAATTTTAATGTCGTACCTTATCGAAGAAGAGACAGGAAAGAAAGAGAAGGTTGTTCGGGCATTTTTCATTTGTTAATTTTGTTTAGAGATTTTTTCTATTTGTTGTAAGTAACTCAAATATCATTTTAGTTTTTAATGATTTTGATTATTATATATATATTCTTGTAATGAACATAATTAATTATTTTTTTACTGCATTTTGATTATAGCATTTGCATAAGCAATAAAGGATGGCTATTAATACTATAAACTAGGTTAGCTATTAAAAGATAATATCTTGCGAAGGAGGGTGGGCCGGTGGGCTTTTCTTTAAAGATGATTTATCATGTTATCCCAGTTGTAGAAAGAAACAAATGACTGATTATGTCAACATGAAGAGAGTGATGACTCTTTATTGATTTAATGAAGCCATATATAATGATAATTGACTAATTAATATGATAATTGATTAATTGGATATGTGATAATTGATATGACTGATGACCAACTGGGAATCAGTTTGGATAAAAGATGTTAAAAATATCATATTAAAGATGGATGTCCTACACTGTTAAATCATATTTTGGTTCATGCATATATTGATAGCACTAATAACATATATTGATATAATAATATCATTGACATTATTGGATATATTGATAATACATAAATAGATGATGCATATGAATATATAAAATAGATTTTTTTAGTGATTTATGAATAATTTTTTCATCGTTATTTTACCGATTTATTGAATTTTATACTAATTATTGATTATTAGATTTATTATAAGATTCCCTACTTTTATTATTGATCATTTTAAATTTTATTGATAATATTTGGTCATTATCTACATTGATTGCTATTGATTATATTAAACTAAGCAAATCATATTGAATCAATAATTAGTACAGTGGATAAATAACAATAATATTGAATCAATAGTAATATAATATAATATCAATATTTGTAATGGTAACAATATTAATACAATGTTATCAATAAAATCAATGACATTACCAGCAAATCTATACAATAAATAAGAAATTTAAAATAGTGAAATAGTTAAATCATACAATAGTAGTAATAAAAAATCAATAACATGTGTTTTAAGAGTCACGTTAAATAAGTAAGAAGTCCTGGTTTAAGTAGTATTTTTTCAGTAAGCAATAATCCTTATCTATATTTTGTTGGCTCATTAAACAAAGTTGTCACTCTTTGCACATCAGCATAGTAATAACTACTTATAACTCTCAATAAGTACCATATGAATATGTAAAGGATAATACAAAACTACAATATTTAAAGGTAAGCCCATCGGCCCAACATCATGTACAGATCAGTCAGTCTCCATCCAATGTCAGTAAAATCTGCTTTTAATTATCATCACACATATTATTATCATATTATAATGATAATAACATCGATTAGCTATTATCCAATTACATACTCATTCTAATTCTCAATATTTATAGTAATAGTATGCTTAAATAAAATTATTCAATTTTTATATAGTATAAATCATACAAAATGCAATAACTTCTTTTTTATTCAAAAAAATTCATAAATATTACAATAAAAAATATCTAGGATAATCAATATGATAACATACAAAAATTGTGTTGTAAAAGTTTAATAAAGCCGAAAAAAATATTGTAGAATTAATTTTAAGAGAATTTGATAGTCAAAATTAAAATATTTGAAAATAGAGATATGATTAGAGTCACCTATCTCAATCTGAATAATTTTCCATACAAGTAATAAAGCAATATGGAGACCATACCTCATGATTTTCCTTTCTCTCTCATCCTTCTTCGATTCTTCTCTCCCTTATAGAAATGAAGGATGGTGAGTACGTGCGAAAAATATTATATTAAAATATCTTTTTGTGGCTACCACATAGCGCCACAACTTAGTGCCATAACACCACATGTTAAATCTTAAATTACTGTACAAATTGTAAAACCCCTCAGAATTTCATATTTTTGAGTGCAATTAGTCTGTACGAACTGACCGGCCTTAACGGGATGAACTGAAAAAAATTATGAAAATTTGTATGGTTAGTACGTATGAACTGCCTGTACGAACCTGAGTTCGTCTGTACGAACCTGAGTTCGTCCGGGATGAATTTTTACTCTAGAGCATCGTTCAGGGACGAAATCCATCATTGTTTGTACGATCTGTGTCCAGAGAGTTTCGTCCCGGGATGAATGGAAAACATCGTCGTCGGGACGATCGTGTTCATTAAATAGATGATTTGAGATATTTTTGGAGAGAGAGAAAAGCAAGAGAGAGAAAGAGAAGGAAAGAGAAAGAAAAGGCTTAGTTTGGGAGGTTGCGGTGCGATTTTTGTCCGACGTTGTTGTTAGAAGAATTATTTGTCTCGTTATAAGGACTCCGAATTCTATTTTTGATTTCAATGATTTATAGATTTTGTATTTTTCTGCTCAGTATTGTGTTTTCGTTATCAAAATTCTTGCATATCTTTGTATTGATGAAACTTTTACGGCATAACTTTTGGTATGTTATAGAAATGATGATTTTGCACGATTTGAGTATTTTCTGGAAAGTTTTTATCATGTATTTTGAATTCTTTGGGTTTTTTATCGAATAGGAAATTATTTGGGTGTTGAAAAATATTGCTTCAGTACAAGTAAAGTTTTGAAACATTATTTTATCCGATTTCTAGTAATTTGATAATTTTTTGAAACTGTGTATTTTGTCTATGTTTGGGATTTCTGTCGACTGTACGATATTTTAAGGATTTTTTTTCGATTGAGTTAAATTGTGTTTATTAATTTCAATGTATTAATGAGGTGTATATGAATGTGGATATATGATTGAATATACTAATATTCTAAAAGACAAGTAAAGACTGGTTGAACCGTTGGTTGAAGATTGACCTGTACAGGATGGTGGGCCGACGGGCTTTCCTTTATAAAGGATTTGGTGTTATCCTCTATTGATCATGTGATAGAACGATCGGGAGTCATAAGGAGATTACTGTGCCGACGGGCAAGGGTGACGACTCTATTTACTGAGCCAACGGATTACTAACATCGATACTAACCTTGAAAAACGCCTTAATAGTCAGTGATTGTACTTGTTAAGTAAGACTACTGTACTAGAATGCATGTGTAAAGTATTGTTCTTATGATTACTTTATGATTTATCAATATTGAACTGGTTTATCGATATTGAACGAATTTATTGATTTATGTACAAATTTATTGATATCGACGGATTTATTGATATTGAATGGATTTACTGACAGATTTATGAGTTTACTGTCACTACACGATTTCATTGATATTGCATAATATTTTTTGATTCTACTATTGATTTATTGATTCTATTGATTCACAGATACTACTGATTCATTATACTAATTTTATGGCACATGATACACCAAATACTGACTGATACATGTGATACACTGAACATGTGATATAGAATATATTTTTACTACATTGCTGAAATTTTAACTGTTCTTAATGATATATTGATTTGATTATTTTATATGATTAATTCCATACTGATTGATATTATTGACCGGAATTGATTTCTCTTAATACTGACTGATATGATTGATCTGATGATTTCTTTATTGATTTGACGCATGGATTGATTTATTGAGCTTTACAAACTTTTATAATGTTTATTGATTCTTCTACTGATAATTATGGCTATACACGTTTCTGTATTGATTACCATTTATGTATTGATTTCTATTTCTGTACTGATTCCTATTTCTACATCGATTCAATGATCATGTGCGAGTGACCGATATTGATTTGACAGATTGACATGCATATTATTTCTGTACCGTACTTTGATTTCAATTATAAGTTTTTGGTGACCTGCTGGGCTTTTTGAAGCTCATTATATGTGGTTAACGATTTCAGGTATAGAGCCTCCCGCCTAAAGCTTCTTTCAAACACTAGTATAGTTTTTCGTAGTTTTTGGTTCATGTACTGTTTTGTAGCCCGAGCGGCTATTGTATATATTCTTTTGGACGCTACTTTTGTAAATTGAAATATCGTAATGCAATTATCATTTCTGGATGTTTGTATTGATATGAGAAGAGAAAGAATAAGAAGAAAAGTATGTCGATGAATCCTTTCACTATAGATGTCTAGGACGTCACACAAATAGAGGTTTCAATATTGTGGCGGCATTTTTTGGTGCCACTGTGCTCTAGGCCTAACGTCACAACGCTACTGCACTCATGTTCAAATAAAAATTTAGATTTTTCTATTTTTAATTATTTTTAAAAATTTGGGTTATTTTAGGATACATTTCACATATCTCAGTTTTCAATAATTTAATATTTTTTTAAATTTTTGAGCAAAATTATAATTTAATTTAACAAAAATATAGTTTTATCAGATCTTGGTAACTTTTATCCATGCAGTTTTTGATATATTATCGGTACGACCGTTTTGATCATTTTGAAAATTTATCCGATGTTTTCTTTTGGGTGATTTTGAAAAAAATAGTGATTTTTACGAATTTAATTTTTTTTTTATATCTAAAAATAATACTTTAGTTCAATTAAAGCTTTCGATTATTATTATATATAATCACTTGTAATAAGGTAGAATTCTGTTAACTTAGTTTAAAAAATTGTATAACACTGCATGAGGAATTATTTGATAATCATTTAAGCATTTTTGTAAAATTATATAATAATATTGTGATTGCTTCAATAATGTTGAATGCACTTTATTTTTAGTATGTGTGATTGAAATATTTAAATTGGCAGCATGAATGGATTTTGTTATCTGTTATACGATGAAAACTCTAAAGCTTGACTGCTATTATATTTCGAAGCCTAAAAACCATTTAAATTTTCCCTAAGAATGGATTCTATTGGCCGAGAGCAAAAATTCTATTGTTTATTTGTATATGCTGGAAGTTGGAGCCTAAGGGCTATTCTGATATTTGCTATGAGATGCTTATTTATCTTTCAATTAATTTTAGTAATTATTTAAATATTTATAAAAAATTTAGTATCAATATGTATTTTAGTTTTAGCTTTTCTTACAATACTTCAGTTTATTATTTCTTTATTTTTAGCTCTTTTGATTAGAGTTATTAATTCCTATTTTAGGCTATGATAACCTACTAAGCTGTGTCAGCTCATTCTTGCTTTAGCATTTTCAGGTCAGGGAAAGGGTAAACAACGAGCCGAGCAGTTTTGATATTAAGTTATGAACTGTCCTATGTAGGTATGCGCCTTTTTGACTAATTTCATTTTTATAAGCTTGGCTTTATATTTTTATTGTGCTTTATATTTCTAAATGCTATTATATATAGCTAGACATTAGATTGTACATGTATTTTTGAATGATAGATAAAAATTGTTTTTGAGATTAAGTGTCTCATTTTATATTGTATATAATAGTGTATATATATTATATAAATTAGAAGTACAATTTTTCTCATTACTTTTCCAACTAGATATTGGGATCAATTTCTAGTTTTTGCCATGATTGGGCATGATATGACCTGTGTGATATCAGGTCATGTCAGGTCGATTCATGATAAGTTTTTTACTATCAGAGCATCGGTAGGAGAAGCGAATCATGCATTACAAAGCCATATGATTTAATATGTAGAAGAGTGATATGATTATATGTAATTTTGGGTGCTCATTTTATTTATTTTTCATATGCATGTACTGCATACAGCTATGTTCAATATTTTTGAGATGAATAAGCCAGTTCCAGATATGACAAATGGACAAAGCTCTAGTCAGATAGCTCAGGTTCAGTGTATATATCTTATGATTAATTTTGAGGTAGTGTCTTAGATTATAGGTTTGGTAGCATAGCTGCTAGGTGAGGCTCACAAACATGTTTCTAGTACCATATTTGATGATATGGACTAGTATTTGCATAATTTTATGAGATTACAACCTCATCAAATTTTAAGTGTTAGTGAACCTAGGGCAGTGGAGGTTAGGCAGTGAGACAGCTAGCAATAGAAATTCTGAGAAGAAGTGAAGGATTGGTTATGTTGAGTTTAGAAGGAGACCATGATTAGTAGCATTTTTTGGATTGGGTAGAGGAAATATTGCCAGCTACAGAGGTTCAATTAGTGGGGCACTATTATGCTAGCATTTTGGCAAGAGGCATAGTGGTCAATTTTATAGAGTATCAAGTCGGTGTTTTTTCTATGGTCAGTATAGACACATGATTGGTTAGTGTCCACAATGGGGATTTGATAGTTGCTCTAATTGGAAAACTGAAAGCTTTGGGCAGCTGATAGTTGGTAGACTAAGGGTAGTACCACCCTGATTGTATTATGAGATTTTTGGTAACAGGAGTAATGGTCCGTCAACAGGAGAACAATATATTGGAAGTTTGAGGGGTGCTGGGAGTTCCGTTGCTTTACTTAAATATATCCACGAGTTTACAATCTGATGCAATAAGAGGCTAGTGAATCTCCTGATGTTGTGATAGATATGACTTATATTTTTGTGCCTTATTATCATATTTTATTTGATTATGGAGCTAATCATTCATATATGTCAAAGCAGTACTTTGATTCTCTCAATTTGCTTTCCATACTATTACTTATTTCATTGTATGTGATTTTGCCTACAGGAGATAATATGGTAGTGTTGACCTCAATTTTGGTATGATTTTCCCTCAAGCATGTTCATTAGGCTAATTGAACTTCATCAAGGTTAATCTGAATCAAGTCAGTGTTGATTCATATTCAATTGCATTTATTTGAGTTCAATATTATTAAATTGGCTCATTCGGACCTAATTGAACTCAAATCAATCTCGAATTGAATTAAACTAGATTCGATTATGTTCAGTTGAATGCAATATATTTGATGGAGCATCGTCGAGCTTAATTTGGCTCAAATCAATGTTGATTTGGGTCTGATTAATTTCATCAAATAAATTCAATTAAAAGAATGTTGAGTTCTAAGAGTTCTTAGCTCAGGGGTCGATGAGTCAGATGGAGCAATATTTCTAGCTTGATGATCTCGTGGGTACATGCTTGGAGTTTGAAAGCATGTTGAGTTGAAATTGATTGGCAAGTTTGTCGATGAGAGAGTTCATTAGAAAAAATGTGTGCTTGTAGTGCAAGAGTTAATGGATTAACAAATTGGCATTACCTCAAGAAAATCAGACTAATAATCTCATAGGAGATATAAGCCATCTTAATATGGGAGATAAAGATATCATATCCTAAAGTCAATAATACACAATACACGAGGCAACGACTTCTCGGAGGATATGATAGGTTTGACAAAGTCACTGAGTCAATGTCATTAATTTATTAGCTATCTCATGACTTATTGAAGTGGCTTATGATATGAAATTACAAACTATATATTTTTTAGGCATTAATTCCCACCTCAAATATTTCTTATGGTTCCTTAATAAAGTCTTGGGATCACTCTAAGGGGATGTTGCCCATTCCACATCATATTAAGGGATAACTTAGCTACAAGAAAATATACAATAAGAAATATACACCTAAAAAGAAATATGATAAAATGAAAAAAAAAAGATTAGTTTTTGAAAGCTGTGATATTAGGGAGTTAAAACTTTGAGTTGTCTCAACAAACCATGAATTTAAAACATCAAAAAGGAAACTGGAATTGATAACTACCAAAGATGGTAGCTTTTAATGTTAGCAAGTAGAACTAGGTGACTATGACACACTTAGATTCAAGCATAAAATATGGGAGCCCTAGGTTGAGAGTTGAAGATAAGAGGTGTTGAGAGCCAAGGAAATGAGAAAATATTAGGCACTTGGAGCTAATTAAAAGAGGAATGAGTCAATGATTGGAGAGTGTAATAGCCCTAATTTGAATCATTTGAATTTCCAATTTTTCAAAAAAATTTCTTGTAAGAGGGTTGTGATTGTTGGGTTGCGCAACACCCCCACATTATGCTCACTAAAAAATTTGAAATTAATTCAGCATGGTGGCACTAGGGGGAGGTGCTATAGTGCTGTGGGTGTAATAATCTGAATTTTTTAATTGAAAATATGAATTTTAATGTCGTACCTTATCGAAGAAGAGAGAGGAAAGAGAAAGAAGGTTGTTCGAGCATTTTTCATTTGTTAATTTTGTTTAGGGATTTTTTCTATTTGTTTTAAGTAACTCAAATATCATTTTAGTTTTTAATGATTTTGATTATTATATATATTTTCTTGTAATGAACATAATTAATTATTTTTTATTGCATTTTGATTATAGCATTTGCATAAGCAATAAAAGATGGCTATTAATACTATAAATTAGATTAGCTATTAAAAGATAATATCTTGCGAAGGAGGGTGGGCCGGTGGGCTTTTCTTTAAAGATGATTTGTGGTGTTATCCCAGTTGTAGCGAGCAACAGATGACCGATTATGTCGACAGGAAGAGAGTGATGGCTCTTTATTGATTTAATGAAGTCATATATAATGATAATTTACTAATTAATATGATAATTAATTAAATGGATATGTGATAATTGATATGACTGATGACCAATTGGGAATCAGTTTGGGTAAAAGATGTTGAAAATATCACATTAAAGATGAATGTCCTAAATTGTTAAATCATATTTTGATTCATGCATATACTGATCGCACTAATAACATAGATTGATATAATAATATCATTGATATTATTGGATATATTGATAATATATAAATATATGATGCACATGAATAGATAAGATAGATTTTTTTAGTAATTTATGAATGATTTTTTTCACCGTTGTTTGACCGATTTATTGAATTTTATACTAGCTAATTATTAATTATTGGATTTATTATAATGATTCCCTACTTTTATTATTGATCATTTTAAATTTTATTGATAATATTTGGTCATTATCTACATTGACTGCTATTGATTATATTAAACTAAGCAAATCATATTGATTCTTTAGTTTTTGCATTGAAAGCTTCAATGAGTTTTGGATTATTGCTGGACTTTTGAGCTCATTATGTGAATTTTTAATGATTTCAAGTTAGGGAATATGTCATGACTGTTGGAGTGAGATTGATAGAGATCCTTAGATTTTCTTAATATTTTGCTTTACATTTTCCTTTATTCTTTTGTAGTTAAGCGCTCGTGATAAATTAGTAATTGTAATGATCTCTTGGCTAATGTAAATGATATTTTGGCAAATGAATAACAAAATATCTTGATGTATATGATTTTAGTTACTTTTGCTGAAGCTGGTTCTTGGGCGTTGCGATGCCATGCACCAATTAATATATATATATATATATATAATATCACTGCCACCACCACCCCCCTCTCCTCATCCATTTCCATACTCTGGAAGGCATCGAAGGAGGGGAAGACGAGAAGAGAGGGAGAAAAGAGAGAGATGAGGAGAATATGGTTTGAGGTATTTTCACCAATCGAATTTATTATGAGATTTCTTTTGAACATGCTAGGTAACCCAAATCCGATTCTGATTTTTAATTGTTGTGTTTTAGGATTTTAATCCTCAAAAAACTGATAAAACTATATTTTCTTCTAATTTATCATATTTTTATCATGTAATTTTTTATATATGGTAGATATGATTAATAATTAGTAGAATTATGATTGTAATATTATGTAATTTTATCGGGTAAATTGATAGTTATGACTTTTTTGAAGTTAATAAAAAATAAATAAATTGATAGACATTCATAGCATTTCATTGATTATTACATTTCATATATTCTACTAAAATTTAATAAAAAATGATATGACAGATGTAATATAATTATGGCATTACAAGAAAGGCTGGTTAGTTGAAAAAATATTTGGGTTAGCTGAAGACAAATACATATATTGGAAGGTGGGCAAATATGCTTTCCTTTAAATTATGGGTTATGGTGCAATCCCTATACAAGATATAAAATACAAGATAGGGAGTTATAACGGGACAAGATACACTGATGGGTAAGAGTGACGATTCTTACAGGATAGCTACCTGACACTTGACATTGATAAAAGATATTTTAAAACACTGTAGCTAGTTGTATGTCATGTCTTGTTATTCATGATTGTATCCATATTTGCATGCATTTATATAAGAGCATATGAATTGATTGATAAATATAGAACTTATAACTGAATTATTATTAAGACTTATATTACATGATATAGTATGAGGCAGAGACCACTGATAGATATTAATACAACATATATATTACTATAATATATTTATATGATATATTGACACTTGGCATAATGATCGATAAAAGTAGAAAAATTTATTGAATGATCTCGTAGTTATTATAAATCAAATTTTGATAAAATAAATGTAGTGAAATATTTTGATAAGTAGTGGCCCTAGGGATGACATTAGGATAATCAAGCTAAGTTATGAACAATTTAATAAACTAGGGTGGCAATCATGTCACCCAACTATATGAAATGTTGCTAATGGGTCAGGGAGAAGTTGACAGGTTTAAGAAAAGAACTATGAAATCATCCCCTCAAAATGACTTTTTAAAAATGAAGCAAAATTATGAGCAATCAACAAAGGTGAATTGAAGTTAACATAGTTTAATTGAGTTAGAAAAGATGTTGAGATTTTGATGAAGGTGAATTTAAGTTAGCCATGTTGGGACAACTTATAAAGATGGAAAATCAAATTGACCAAAATAAAAATAATGAAGTTAAAATGGTGACTTTATGATAAGTTGATACCATGGATGTTGAGGGTTCTTATGAAATCCCTTAAGTAAAAGAAGTTAAACACTTAAACAATGAGACGCCTTTTAGTGTAATGGTTAGAATTTCATTAAGAAATTATGCAATTAAACATGCTCATCTCGGAGAAATTTTGGGATAAATAACCTCTTGGGAAGTTGCACCAACAAGATAAAACTGTGAGGACTTTAGGCCAAAGTAGATAATATCTTAATAATTAAGAGTTTGAGATGTTAAAAATGATTTCAAAGTAATACACCAGCTGGAAGATATGAACTAAGTGTCATACAAGATAAAGTGTTATGCCATGGGAGTCGCCTTGAACCCTATATGAGACAAAGTGCTATGTGGCGGGAGTCACCACTTGAACTTGTAGAGGCTACCTTTAGAATCATATCTATCTTGTAAATGATTCTAGGATAATGATACTGACGAGGATGTCAGTTACTTAAGTAGGAGAGATTAATAAACCCCTTAAGTAAAAAAAATTAAACTCTTAAATATCGAGACTTCTTTTGATGTAATGGTTAGAATTTCATTAAGAAATTTCACAGTTAAGCAATATCCCAGAGTAATTCTGGGATGAGTGACCGCTTAGAAAGTTACACCAACAAGATAAAATTGTGAGGCCCTTAAGCTAAAGCAAACAATACTTTGATAGTTAAGAGTTTGGATTATTACAGTTTTGTTGGTGGATGCTATTAAGTCAAGGGCCACATGACAAGTTGTGTGCAAGCTAATAAGCTAGGATGACAAGAAATCATCATCCATGGGACCAAAGTGCTGGAAGTTACTATAAGAAGCTACTATAAGGGAGCTAATAATAAGAATTTAATGACAAGGAGATTTTAGGTCAAAATTATAAAGCCTACATTTCAAGACATCTGATAAATTTTAAATACCATAATGGTTTGAAATGTTACAGATTGATTCTTGATGAGTCTAAAAATGAGTTCAATGAATTAAACCCAAATATATTTGGTATTTGATTAAGGAACATGAATTTTTTTGGTGTTTACTACTCAACAATATAAAAAATAGCCAAGATTTGAAATAATAATGTACTGAATCAAGAAAAAGTTAGAGTGCTCTAAACTTAAATTGGTTGGTCCAGGAAAGAGTGTCAAACTCAATGGCTGCTAAGCATAATATAGAGCCTCATGTCAGTGCTAACATTTATATACCATGAAAAAAGCAAGGAGAATATGCTAACTTTGGCATGAATGCTTGAGTGCAAGCAATAAAAATACATTGAGCCTAGAATATAATTAATTAAGCCTAGTATAAACCTAAGAAATGATATATGTTGAGCCTTATATATGTACCAATTTAGAGATGCAAAAATGTATTGAACCTAGCATCTTTACTATGGTACTTACAACACCAAAAGAACTAGTGTATGTCGACTTTAATATTGTGAAAAGGTAAATACGTAGAGAGTTCATAAAGCCTAACATTTATAATAGACATGATGTAAACCCAAAAGCTTGTGTATGCATTAAGATGAAAAAAAAAAAATGTTAATCTTGGCATATGTACCAAGGTGGACATGCTACAATAGCGCATTGAGCTTCATATCTATACTAGGCTCGGTACACACTTGAAAACTTGCGCTTTCTAGTCATGGGGTTTATATATATTAAGGTGAACATGCATGAAATGTACCATACCTAGCATATTTACCTGGCTTGATGTAAACAAAATAAATAGTGCATGTAAGCCATGGCATATATAACGGTACGTCCCGGGGGTAGCTTTAGACATTTTGTTTATACTAAGCCTACTACAAATTAAAGAAGAGACATGATTTAGCCTTATCAATGTACTAATATGGACATGCACAGGAATACACTAAGCCTAGTAATATTTTAGGCCTAATACAAACCAAAGAAATAACACACATCAAACCCATCCTCTATATGATGATACACATGGGAAATGCATTATGTCAAAATGTACTTGTTTTACCTCTTTAATGGTTATTTAAAAGAATAAACATGTGTTAACCCTCATTTGAGTGGCATTTTTGTCCACCAAAGATCTTGATAGAGATAACCAATGTACTAATATGGACATGCACAGGAATACACTAAGCCTAGTAATATTTTAGGCCTAATACAAACCAAAGAAATAACACACATCAAACCCATCCTCTATATGATGATACACATGGGAAATGCATTATGTCAAAATGTACTTGTTTTACCTCTTTAATGGTTATTTAAAAGAATAAACATGTGTTAACCCTCATTTGGGTGGCATTTTTGTCCACCAAAGATCTTGATAGAGATAACACTTTTGCTTATTCATTATATGTTTCCTTGAGATACTAAAAATCAATGAATTTAATTTCTTCTAAGATCTCTTGATCTCCACACCAATACATAATTATTATAGGTAAAACACACAATTCTACATATTTTTTACCTTTTCTTGTGGGGTTGAGACTTGAGAGCATAAGCTCAAAATAAATTACTAAAAGGATTGTTATAAAGAACCAAAAAAGACACCAGGACAAAAACCAAGGCTGATATGCAACAGCAAAAAAAGGGGGGATCAATTATGTGTTGAGCAGTTGGTTACACATGTCAAACATATATACTCTCTTTATATACACTGCAGAATAAAAATAAGAAAACAAAAAAATCAGATTTTGATAAAAGAAATGTTTTTACTTTTTTTTTTTGGGAATTTTTTGGGCAAAGTCCTCATTGATGTAAAGAAGTTACATGTGAAAAAGAAAAACTATAGTCTATATTCTCAACAACAAAACAAGAACCTAAGACTAAAAAAGAATGAAAATACAAAAGCCCAAAAGGATAAAAAATACAACAAGCTTAGCCGAAGCTAAGGAGGACTCAGGATACTCTGTGCAAAAATAGTAGAATTCTTTGAAGGGACGGCACGAGAGTATAGCCCATGGTTGCCAGGGACGATTGTCCAAGGAGCAGCTGTAAGGATACAGCATTCATCGTTGTCCTATCAAAAATCGGTCGAGAAAAACCCTGGCAATCCTTCCAGTATCAAATGTTTTTACTTCACAGTTAACAAAATTACATTCTCAGCCTTTGCACGAGGAATCTACAGTATAGCAGGCTCTGCAAATCAGTGTGCAGAGAACATTGGCACTAGATCCCATAATGCCCAGACTGGTCTACCCTTTTCACCTTTTACCCTTCTCGAAGATGAACAGTACCAATTCACAATTAGTAACTCTTCTCGGCAGACTGAGCAGCAGACGTTCCGTTAAAATTTTTTTTTTTGGGGAAATTTTTGGAGCAGTTAGCTAAGTTTTTCTTTTAAAAAAAGTTTTTTCATTGAAATTCTTTGTGAAAGGTTAAAAAGTTCTTACTTCGATTATAATTTTCATTAGGATTTTTAATAAGAACTCTTAGAACTGTCAAATTTTTATGAAATTAAAGCCGAGCTGTCAGAGGGATTCAGACAATGGGATATTTAAATTGTGAAGCAGCGTTCAAATTTTAATCAAAATTTATGACTGTACGCGATTTTTTTTTACCATATTGAAATGTAATTTTAGATGAAAAAAATTTAAACGGCAGGTCAAAATGTCCAATGAAATTTAAGCATTTTGATAAAAAATTTACAAAAAATAAAGTTTTATTTATAGTAGAGACTTGATCCTTAACTGCAAAAAAAAAAAAAAAAAAGATTTAATTGAAAAGATTGCCACTTTTACTTTCTGAAAATTTTCTAATATATAGGATTTTTGTCACAGAGAGAGAGAGAGAGAGAGAGATAGTGATGTGGGAGAATGAGGAGCATGGAACCATATACTAGACCTTGCAAAAAAACATTATCTTAACACATATTCTAATAACTATTTTACAAGATGAGCTAGCAACTAGCTAGCTAGACACCACATAACAAATATAAATATATAGGTGTACATCTACATATGAATTCTCATGGTAATGCCAAAACCTTTTCAATCTCCTAAACAAAAGCATTACTACAAAACAAAATCTAGCTATAAACTACTACTTAAAAACTTCCATCAAATTACTAACAGACACATACACATACTCTTTCTCTCTCTCTCCATCTTTGTTGTTCAACCATCATCTTCCATTAATCCAATTTAACTCATCTATGGCAAACACAACGGTATCGATATGCACTGTTCATAGGGTCATTGGTATCGACAGGCACTTGTTCAGCTTGGCATTTAAACCTGCAACCTCTGCACTCATTAAAGGTACAATGAGGCGCCATGGAACCTATCATCAGCCTTCTTCCACTGCTACTCATCTTCTCCTTCAGCTTCAAATCATCTCGAATTTGTGTCGGTACAGTTCTTCTGTTATGCTGTGTGAAATAGAACATAATAATTTTATATAGATAGATCAGAGACACACATGCAATGTATACTTTCAGAAAAATTAAAGTTATTTAAGAAATCTTGAGGCTGTCAACAATATTAATATACCTTTGCTTGGAGACCATTATTGATTTCAGAAGAGTTTGAGGATGCAACAAGATCTGCAAATACATAAAGCAAGAGAAAAAATCAGCCAATGAGAAAGGTTATAAAGAATATTTGAATGGGAGAATGAGAGAAAGAAGAGACCATTAATGGAGGAGAGGAGGAGGTAGAGGAAGAGGAAGGAGAAGAGGGAGGATGAGATTTTGATGGCCATGGCTTAAATTGAGTAGAGAGGAAGATAGGAAATGAGAGGTGGAATGTGGAGAAATGAAGAAATGAGGCAATATATAGAGGTAAGAGGAAGTGTGAAGGGAGTTGGGTCCAATATAAAAATGCTGTCCCTTGCCGCTCATGAAGCTACGTACATCCTTTTGCTTGAAGTTCCCATCAATAATTTTATATGCATTCTTCCTATTGTTTTGTCTTTTCTATTTATTTCTGTTACTTATATATCATGGCTAATTTAAATGGATGGATGGAAATTAATTAAACCAGCAAGAAATTACAAAATCATCTTTCAAGAAAAGTTGAACCAATTCAACAGTTTTGGTTGGAACAACAAGTGATGTTATTATGAGTTTCAGATAGACTGCTTTGGTTGAAGGTATTTGAAGAGTTTAAAATTTATGTTCAGATGTCTATTAGATACAATTAGGATAGTGGTTTTATTATTCTAGTAATTAAAATTAAAGTGAATAGGTAAATTTTTAGTTTTGTAGATTCAAGAGATTGAAACCATAGAGTAGGTGTAAGTTCATTATATATGTAGGAATTAATCATTAACATTTTAAAATTTTAAAATAAATTAGGATTCTTATTTGATTAAATTATAATATAAAGCGTGCATTTTTTATTAGGGAGTGGAATCTAACAGGTTTGGTTTCATAAGCGACCATTATCTTGAGTTGAATTTGAATTTAAATGCCCGCCTAATGTGCGGGACAACATCAATTGTAAAACAAAAAATTTAGTAAAAATCAATGATTTAATTTTCAATTATCAATTTGTAGGTGAAATCTATATTAATTAAAATTGACTTGAATATTAGTACATGCATGTGAGCGCGTATACTTACCGATATAGGCATTGAAATGTCTTCCAACATGTGTTTTGTAGGTAAAGAAGACTTTTATGGGATGAAATAAGCACCATCGATTTGGTAGAATAATTAAAATTGCAAATTGCTTCAATTTTGTGGCTATTAATCTTCAAATCTAATTGGTAGCTCCATTGTAATTGTTGACCATCATTTTAAATCAGGCTCATTATTCAAAGGCATGTTCATGTTTGCTTCAATTACATAAGGTTATTAACTCAAATAAGCCCACATCAAAACACTGAGTTTGGTTGCACTAACAAGGTATTGAGCATGCCAAGAACCCATCAATAATATCAAAATTATTAGAATGTGTAGCAAAAGGATTCCTAGGTCTCCTCTCTTACCTATGAAATTTTTAGGAGTGATGAGACTCTATTAGGCTCCTTATAAGGTCATATATTTCCACCATATATATTTCTATAAATACAATTCTAGAGTAATCAGCATGTCTTGTTGAGCTTATGATCGGGTCCATCAATAAATCATTTCCTAGCATAAACATATGAATAACTCTATATCATGGAAAAATTCAGCCTACACACATCTCCTGTGGAGCCAAAAGAGTCTCTTAAGCTCCCTTATGTATAAGAGTCATTTTTCATGAGTATTATGAGGAGAGGAAAAATTCATTATGGGAGTCTTGCATGAACACCAACTTGATATGCCATTAAAGGAGAGAAAGAAATTAAGGCTTCGTTTGGGACGGCTTTCATACTGCTTCTTAAAGCCGCTTTCTTGTACAAAAATTTTAATTTTTGTACTAGAAAGCAGCTTTAATGAGCAGTAAGAAAGCCGTCCAAATGAAGCCTAAGTGTACCTTTAGATGCATTACTAGAGCTTCACGAACCTACCACCCTAGGCAAGGGGTTTGTATACTCAAAAATTTACTCTCCTCTCCATTTCACCTTTCTTTGCTCTCCATGTCCAAGCACAAGCTCAATGGATGCCTAATAACCGCAGGAGAACAATTAAATATTAAAGGAAAAAATTCACTAGAAATTTATAGTTGCTTTCAAACAGCTTAATCATCAATATATTTTGGTCATTGAAAATATGTCAGTCGATATTACTAATGTAAAATCCATCAGCATATATATCAAAATCTAAAACTTTTCATCCAAAAAGTTACTATCTACTCTACCTATGAGTGGCTAATGATCCAACATTAAAAGATCCACCACCAAGTATATATAATGTGAAAAAAAACCACTCTATTTTAGGCTTTGTTTGGGACGACTTTTTTACTGCTTTCTAAAACGGAGTTTTAATACAACATTTTTTATTTTTGTACTAAAACTCCGTTTTAGAAAGCAATACAAAAACCGTCCCAAACGAAGCCTTAGTTTCTTTATATTTTTCGATGAGTACGAAAGATGTATCACTTAGGAAAGATGTATCACACAAGCTTCGTCAAACAAAATGCTCCACCAAGTCCTACAAGAATTGGAATAAGCAAAGGTTAGAACATAAAGCCTAATATAAAATTCTCTCCCACTTTGGTTGTGAATAAACCAACTAATTTAAACCAACAAAATCTTCTAAAAAATAAATGTTGAATATGTAATAATAGAAGAATTTAAAAATTTGAAGACTTAGGCTTCGTTTGAGATAACTTTCTTACTACTTTCCAAAGCAGTTTTCTACTAAAAATTTTCTTGAATTAAAAATTTTGTATTAGAAAGCTGCTTTAGAAAATAGTAAAAAATGTTCCAAACAAAGCATAAATAATTTAAGCTAGAAACTTCATATGGTGAGCGCTTGAAATCTCTCAAAAAAGAACTTCTCAAATTATGCTCAAAATTTCATGTTTGTTGTCATACCTTTACAAAGGCTTCAGAGAGGTATTCATAAGCAAAGTGTGAAAGCTGAGGCATTCTTCAACAGCTCTCTCCAAATCCCAATGGTCAATTAAATGCTATGATGTACTGACACTTCTCCTCAAAGAGGCGTGCAGTATCCGACACGCGCGTATCCGACACGACACTCGTCTGACACTCCTCCGACACATGTCGGACATGCCGAAAACGTGTCTGATTAAAAAATATTAAATACAAATTAGACACGCGTGTCCGATACGCGTATCTTAAATATTTTATGAATTTTTTTTATATAATTTCTTATATTTTGCGGGATTTAAATTAAATTTCTTATTTCCTATCCACAACACCAAATCAATCTCAGCACTTAATACCCATTCATCGAATATTCTCATTTCCAATTCTCTTTGACAGTGAATGCATTTTTATCTCCTCTCTCGGCAACTGATAAATTGCATCGGCACCTGACTCTTGACATCCTAATACTAATCATTTTAAGCATAAATTTTAGTTAAATGACTTATTATTTCTAAATTATTTTTAAAATTATACTTATTTAATTTTTATACACTATTTTTAAAATATAAAAACTATAATACCGTGTCCAACCCGTGTCTGTGTTCTATATTTTCAATAATTGACGTGTCCCGTGTCCGTGTCGTGTCATATCTGTGTCGCCGTGTCCATGTATGTGCATCTTAGATTAAATGCATATATGATCTCTAACATATATTTATCTATATTCAGTTTGTAACGGTTTATCTTTCTTGCTTAATTTTATATCATATAGTTATCTGTACAAGATCACCCTGAATTGTTATGACAGCAAAGCATAAATTACTTTGATAATCTATCGCTTTTACTGTGCTGGAAACAGTTAGATTACTGCAATGGCTTTCTCTTTCTTTAGGGTTCTAATAATGCGCGAAGTCAGACCAATTCAAGTTTGTGCATTAATTTGAATTTAAACATCCAAAATACACAGATCTGCTACCTATAAAGTAAAGATCGTTGCTCTGAGAAAATTTATCATCAAATAATTCTCCACCACAACTATATCATAAAGTTTAATATATATATATATATATATAACAACGCCATTTACCCTTTGTCTTCCCTCACTTAACTTCGCTGGGCTTTACTTTGTCAGAGAGCTCGACTTAAAGGCCAGTGAGGCCTTGTGACATCTGTCGAGAACTCCGTATATGGAAACCTGCAAGCAATGCCTGTATTTCGCTGTAGTGATGACCAGTGAGTGAATTCAGGTCGTCTTCTCTTCACATTCGTCTGGCTGTTTGTTTTCTAATGATATTAATGTTCTACAGTATTGGAAAGTTTACAGCAGTTAGTACTGTTTGAAGAATTATGGCCTGTGCTAAAGCTCGCTAGATTTTGACTAAGTATCAATGTCAAGTATATATTTATATATCTTAGGCCTCATGCCCCATCTCTTGTTTTTTAGATTCATGGGAGGTTGTGACATCAAATGATTAGCGATGCCTGTGTGTTGTTGAAAATTAAACTTGGTTAATTGGATCTTTTAATTGAGCACACTACAGAAAAATCGCTCATTTCCGGCGGCTTTTTCCGGCGGTTTTGTAGTGTTCCGGCGGTTGGGTTGTTTTTGAAAAAACGGCGTAGGAAAATAAATTCCGGCGGTTTTTTCCGGCGGCAAATTATTCCGGCGGCTTGCCGGCGGTTAGACCGCCGGTCAAATTAAAAAAAAAAAAAATCCAGTCCCGGCGAGCTCTCCTCCCGCTGTTACCGGCGTCAGCCAGTCCCGGCGAGCTCCCCCTCCGGCCTCCCGTGCAATCCCGTCCCGGCGAGTTCCCACGTAGGCGCAGACTTTTTAATTGAGCACATAGTCTAGAAAAATCCTTGGAAAATTCTAGAGTCCTATTTTATGACGAATGTTTTAGAGTATTCTAGAAATATATTTTAAAATAGTTATTTAGAGAATTCTAGAATATGTAAATTAATGACTTTTGTGAATGAAGATAGGAGAATATTCTAGAGAGTCAATAGTAGTCATTGAATTGAAATGTGTTGGCACAATTCTATGGAGGAGTCACTAGTATAAATATGTGTGGTGTCTTTGAGTTTTGTATGAAGTAGAATCAAGAAGTTCAAGAGTGAAATAACAGTGAGTTTTACAAGTATTCCTCCTCTTTTAAAATTTCTTATCTTACAATAGCCTCTTATCTTCCAACAAAATGGTATCAGAGCCAAAGTTTCTTTCTAAAGAGATGGCGAGCAATGGTATGATCCCCTTCCAAGTCCCAACGCTCAACAATAGCAACTATGACAATTGGAGCATCATGATGAAGGCCCTTCTTGGAGCGCAAGATGTATGGGAGATGGTAGAGAAAGGCTACAATGAGCCACAAGATGAGTTAAGTTTATCCCAAACTCAAAAGGATAGTCTAAGATATTCAAGGAAGAGTGACAAGAAGGATCTCTATCTAATCTTTCAAGGATTAGATGATGATGCTTTTGAGAGGATTTCCAATGTGAAGTATTCCAAAGAGGTATGAGAATATAGACCTCTTACAAAGAGCGGAGCAAGCCAAGATCGAAGGCGCGTCTCCAAACAATAAGAGGTGATTTCGAAGCCTTATATATAAAAGAAGTCGAAGTCGTCTCCGACTACTTTACTGGAGTCTTAGCCGTTTCTAATAAATTAAAAAAAAAATGGAGATAAGCTAGAAGATGAAAGGATTATAGAGAAAAATCCTCCGATCTTTAGATTAAAAGTTAGATCATATTGTTGTCATTATTGAAGAAATCAAAGACTTAAAGGCTATGACAATCGAGCAAGTTATCATGAAACAATTCCTAAAGATACAAATTAATTCAACTAAAGAATATCCTTGAGTATGGTAGAAGCCAACAAGGAAGAGGTCGTGGTTGAGGACAAGGAAGAGGTCGTGGTCGAGGACAAGGAAGAGGTTGTGGTCGAGGACAAGAATGTGGTCGAGGACAAGACTGTGGTCATGGACGCGAACGAGGGTGGAGCTCTAACAATGACAAGAACAACAATACAAATTCTAAACAAGGAGGAAGTACAACAAGAGGGTGTGGAAGAGGAAAATCAAGACCAAAGTATGACAAATCTCAACTGATGTGCTACAACTATAAAAAATTTGGTCACTATGTTGCAAAATGTAGAACTCCCAATAACAATAAAGTTGAAGAGAATGCTAATTATGTGGAAGAGAGAAGTCAAAAATATGGACATTTGCTATTGGCATATAAGAAGAACGAAAAAGGTGAAGATAACACAACGTATCTGGATACCAGTGCATGCAATTATATGTGTGGAAGAAAAAACATGTTCGTGGAATTTGACGAGTCAGTGAGCAGCAATGTATCCTTTGGAGATGAGTCCAAGGTAGCTGTGAAGTGCAAATGACATACTACCTCAGTATTCACTACAGGAAAATCACCCATTTCCTGCGGCTTTTTCCGACGGAAGTTGAGCATTTTCTAGCGGTTTTTTCATTTTCCGGCGGTATTTGTGCCGCCGGAAAAAACAGCGTAGGAAAATAATTTCCGGCGGCTTTTTCCGGCGGCAAATAATTCTGGCGGCTTGCCGGCGGACATAAACCGCCGGTTGCCGGTTGAATTAAAAAAAAAAATCTCCCACCCCCCCCCCAGTCGCTCCCGCCAGCCCATCGGCGGCACGCCAGGTACCGCGCTCCGGCGGTCACGCCAGACTGTTTCCGCCAGACCCAGGGACGCGCCTCCCGTGAGCCTGACCTAGCCCGAGTGCGCCAACTAGCCAGCTTCGCCTGTCGCCCCTGAGAATTGAACCCTAGACCTCCCCTTCCCCGCGCCCACGCCTGACCACTGCGCCGATCCTGCAAGATGTATATATTCAAGTATTATTTTATTTATATTAAAATCTGCTGAATATTAAATGTGTTATTAATTAAATAAACAAACTAAATTAATTAAAAAATTTAAATAACAATGTAAATAATAATTTTAAATTTAAATCCTTATACTTAAATTAAGGAAAAAAATAATATTATTTTTAGTCATTTTTTAAAAATAAAAAATTTAACTAATAAAAAATTTTAAAATTCCGCCGGAAACCTTGAAAAGCCGTCGGAAAGCCGCCGGAACATTTTGGGGGAAATAAGCCGTTAAAAAAGCCGTCGGAAATCCGTCGGAAAATTTTGCGGGAAATAAGCCGTCAAAAGCCGCCGAAAATCCGCCGGAAAACTGACCGCCGGAAAGCCGCCAGAAAATTCCGCCGGTAATAAGTGATTTTC
>NW_021318968.1:1150219-1216674 GCF_001605985.2 Dendrobium catenatum | reverse complement strand
GGTTGAGGCCCGCCTTGAGGCTCGCCTCGCCTCACTAGCATGAGGCTTACGCCTCACGCTATATATATTAAAACCTACATAAATCTTGAAGTAATTGCCTGACATTGGACTTTATAGGAGAGGAGGAAGGGGAGAGAGCAGTTCATTTTAATGATGATTCAAATGAAGAACTCCTTAGCGATGACAGTGCTAATGACTTATGAGTTCTTATGTGATATGTCATTGCTATTTATTTTTGGAAATTGAAATTATATTTTAATGAAAAGAATATTGGGATTAGGGAAAGATAGAATTTTGAGTTAAACTATATTTCAAGTTGTCTTATTGTTGGGATATTTTGATTTCACTTTATATCTTATGTTTTTTTATGTTTTATATTATTCACTCATTAGTATATAAAAAATTAATAATTTTATGTTTACGCAATCTTTTGATTTTGAGGCTTACGCCTCAAAACGCCTTGATGCTTACGCCTCGCCTCACGAATGAAAAACGCCTCAATATTCGAATACGCAATTTTAAACATTGGATCCAACAACTCAGATGCATCATTAGAATTTCATAGGGGAATAAGAATGGTACTTTAAGGAAAAAAAATAGTGAAGTTCAAAGCTAAAGAAGAAATAGGAGGAAGATGATGGTGGTAGCAAGCTGACATATGACCTTGAAAATTGGTCAAGGCAATAACAATCTAAAAAGGTGATGGTGATGGTGATGGCCCAAGGATTAGACTAGCTAATAAAAAACACAATGATAATTCAAGAACTAGTGGTTAAGGGATAAGATGATAATAGCAATTGTGCCGTCAAGGTTGATGACTACAATAATGATGGTTGACAAATTGCCTTATGACAATATGAGGCCTAATGTAGGATAGGCTATGGATAGGAGAGGCCTTAGAGTTCATTGGTTGAGTAGTTCATATAATGTCATCAATGATGGTGATGATCCAAGGGATGATGCTTTTAGAAATATATGCACATACCTTCCTAGAATCAATAATAACCTTTATATATTTTCACTCTAGAGGTGGGTCACATGTGCATTTGCATAGGTGTCTTCCGAAATTTACTTAACACAATGGAAGTGAGAATTGATTGCTAGATGTAGAAGAAAAATGAGTGAAAGAAAGCAAAAGAAAAAGGGCTTAGGTTCTCCGTTGTGTCTCCTCTTTTGAATTTTAAATTTTGAAATATTTCCATTCCTTAATGAGGTGCTTTAAATTAAGGAAATGATAAAAAGGAATATGCATATAATAAAATCTTCATAGCATTCATGCATGGAGATGCTATTTAAGATGGAGGACATAATACCATGCATTTAATGAAAGAGAGAATATTATATTAGTTGAATTTGATCATGTATTGATTTGAATAGATGAGAGAGAATACTTGTCAAATTTTATTATATATTAACTTGAAGGACTCGGCCATGACGTCATGAATGATTCCATATTTATTGTGAATATTGTTCATGTACTTAGTATATGATGATGTTATTGAATAATGAGCACATGTTGAATAATTACATGCCAATTTTATGATGATAAATTCATGCATTATGTTGCAACTATTATTTGACTTCTTGTCTTTGATGTGGATCCTTATGGATCATCACAAATATTGGCTTTATCAAAATATTAGTGGATGAAAAAAAAAAAACAATCCTCATTTTTTTATAATAGTTACTTTATAGTAATGTGGATTTTTTGTTGAAAAATGTATTTAGCTATTCTTTATTAGTATTCCCTGAAATTATAGTGAAATTCAGTAAATTTTTTAATTAGCCAATAACATGATGTGACTCAACCTAGTTTAATTAATAAAAGGTATATTAATTGGGTTATTTCTACATAGCTTAATCAAAGTACATGTTTAAGCATAAAATCTCAACCCAACTACGATGATAAGATGTACTCCGGAAAATTTTGAAGTCCTCCAAAGTTAATTTAACCCTCTTATATTCCAAATCTATCATTTTTTTATTTATAATATGGATTTAAAATTGATACATGTCAGTTCATCATCCAACCTACTCGATATATAGATTTGACACGAGCATAAAATTGGACGATCATGCATAACAATAGATTTAATTGAAGCGATATATTGAACATCTTAACCCATCCTAGGATGAGCCAATTTCACCATCCACATTAAAATTTGGCAAATAAAATCTTTTTCAACTAGCCCCACTTAAAAAACTCATATCCAATCTAGCTCGATCAAAACTAATTAGATTCATAGACAGTCGCACGATTCAATACTAGTCTCAAACAAAACTTTGAATACCTCCACTTAATCCAATCTAACTTGTCCAATGCTCATCTTAGTAAAACCATAACTTTGCACATTCAAATATAACAAACTCTCTATGCACTCCTACTCCTAATCTCTAAACTTCCCTACCAAAACACTAGAAATATAAAAAAATTTACTAGGAACTCCTTATGACATGATGCTAACTACAACAATATAATGTTCTCTTTCATATATATATATATATATATAATTTCAGCTAGCAACCTACCACCTACAAATAATAAAAAATAAATAAAACTAATGAGCTATCAAGTTGGGAAGCGAGCTATCGATCTCACTTGTACTGATCTCTCCAACAATCCATTATATAAAGTTTTAAAATGTATGTTATATTTGTTCAGAATAAATAGATCTTATAAGGATATTTATATGGAATAAACTATAAAATAATTAATTATTTTATAACAGGAAATATAACTCAAATTTATTATTTATCTTATAATTTTCTGACATGAAAACAAAACATATTTTGACAATTTGACATTGTGATATATTTTTAATGAGAATAATAAATAATATGATGAAATGTATAATACTAAATTCAAAGCAACAAGACATTTAAATTACATTAAAATTAAATTAAACATAAAGTAGGGATCATTTTTATTATTTATTATTTAATGAGAAATTAGATCAGTTAAGGATATATGTGTAAAAATTATAAGATAACTATTTTCTACTTAAAATAATACTCAAATTTGTTATCTATCTTATATTTAATAAAATATTCATCTTATTTTTAACCTTTAGAGCAATTGAACAATTCTTTTAAAAAAAATTCTCCTTTCTATATATAACGTACAACTCATGGCAACGCTACTCCTTCACATTACTTGATCAGTTCACAGAGATGGAGAAGAAGAACTCCTCAGCTTCTCTGGCTCTGGCTCTGGCACTTCTGGCGGTGACCGCCACCATTATGTTGGTGGCGGCGGAGGCGGCCGATAGTTGGAAGATCTGCAACATGAATAAGGATGGGCTGACAGCATGCCAGCCCGCCATTTCGGGCTCATCGGCCCAAAAGCCGGTGCCGGATCCGTCAGAAACGTGCTGTGCGGCACTGTCGCATGCAGACCTGAACTGCCTCTGCGGCTACAAGAACTCTGGCCTGCTTCAGTACTTCGGCATCAACCCTGACCTTGCAATGCAGCTCCCGGTCAAGTGCAACGTTCCGGCACCCGTTAAGTGCTGATGGCCCGCCAGATCGCCAGCCCGCCCGCCCATGCGAGCCTTAGTAGCGTTAATATATATGTTTGTGTGTTGTGTGTTCGTGTTACAGTTGTTTGTTCGATGTGCTAGTTCTAGAAAGGCATGTGGCTTGTATTTGTCAAATATGTTGGAATATATATTGGTGTTGGGAGTGCTTGCTTAATTTTATATCACAAAAAAATTTATTTAACACATCATTAAATTCTTAGATATTCTTATATATTTACATATTTGATACGTCTCCAAAGAAAATAGCATCATTGATATGAATCTTGAGTAATATTTAAACTGAAAGCTCATGAAATGAAATTCATGATCATTTGAACCCCGATTTCAACAAACTTATAGTTGAATAAAGTATATTGGCAGACGAACCGATTGATACCACAAGTGATTGACTCAATTCAACTCCAAACGAGTTTTTTTTTTTTTTTGCCGAGGGGAGGGGGAAGCCCATTTATGGGTATGTATTTTATATCATCAAAATAAAGATTACAAGATACTTAAAAGAGAACAAAAGCTTGATAATGTTCTCAGAGGTACAATCAAAAAAGAAAATAAGATCTATAGAGCACAGGTTCCCAAATTAATTGCATAGTAAAAGGAAAAATAAGATTGGCTGGAAGCCAAGCCCAAAGGTAAGCTCAATCTTAGATAGACAAAAAAAGACATGTTCCTCTTTCACTAAAATACTAAATTGACACATCAGCCTTCTCCTCCGTTTCAGCTTTGTTCCCAATGAATTTCTTAAATTGTACCCTTGTGCTCCTCAAGGAAGTCTCTAAGCTCCTTTACCTTTGTTGTTTTCCCTAGTTCTTATTGGAGTTTGATGTTTTATGTGATTTCTCTAGCTTTGACCGGGGCCGTTTTAGGCCCAATGTTTCATTTTTGTTGTTAGATCTTTGTTTACTTTGGTGTTTTGTGTCATTTTAATTCTCTGTGGCATTGGGTCATTTTCAGCCTTAGGTTTCCATTAGTTGTTCAATCTTTGGTTCAAGCTTAGATAGGACGTATTTGAGGTGTTTTTTCTCTCCCTTTGGTTGAGATGGTGATGTTGCCGCTTTCTTACCCCTGAGAATCAAGCAAGCCTCCTGCTATGACTAAAATCTGGGTTTACTTGGAGTTTTGGCAAATGGTAATTCCCGATCTTTCAAAGAAGTAGTGGTTTTTGGGAAGATCCCTCCAACTACTCCCTCGATCTCACTTGTGCATACCTCCTTTAAAGGAGTTCCTACTATGATGTTCTCAGATGATGATGTGATTAAACTAGCTGCTCCTTTTGAATTTGTATTAGTTGGCAAATTTTCAATTTGAAGGCCTAATTTAGAAGTTATTCGAATTTTTTTTTTAATTTGAAGTAATTTGACCTTCTTTCTATAGGTATCTTGGATCCTAGGCATATTGCTATTCAACTTTCTAATGATTTGGACTATGGCTATATTTTTTTGAGATATTGTTACTACATTAATAATTGTCAAATGAAAGTGGACTCCTTATTTTTACATTAAAGAAGAATCTCTTATTGTGTCGGTTTGAATTTCATTTTCAAATCTCCAGTTACATGTGTTTAATTCACAAGTTCTATTTGCTATTGCATCTATTTTTGGTCATCCTTTACAAACTAATCAAGCAACTGCATCTAGGTCAAGGCCCTCTATCATCAGGGTTTTGGTTGAATTAGACATTACTAAAAAAAATATTCCAAGAAAATTCGAATTGGTCCTGAAAACTTTGGCTACCTCAAATAAAGTGAAATTGAAAATTATCCCTCTTTCTGTAATCACTGCAAAACTCATGGCCATGCTATCTTTAATTGTTTCATCTTTAGAAAAGACAAAAGTAAATCTACAAATTAAAATTTCTTTTTTCCCGGCCTATGGAAAACCATGTTGCTATGAATGATAATTTGAATATTCATAACACTAATGTTAAGGATTTTGAGAATTCTATTCTTCTATAAGAGAATTCTCATACTACTATTCTCAATCAACAAGAAGGGAATTCTCTTCCTAACCCGATGACAATAATTACAAGAAACTTAGATGATCTACCTAAGAAATTAGCAGCTAAACCTATTTTAATAACATCAACAAACACTAATATTTTCGTATCATCTAACCTTAACCAGAATGCCCCTTCATTTATTGTTGTTTCCCCAATTCCTATCTATGTTAATGATACTACTAGTCCTGAAGCTCAGATTAGCAATCAAATGACTCCTTGTGCTCAATCTGATTCATCTTCTAGCAATGTAAACGTCTTCAATTTACTACCCAAAATTTTCATTCATATTTCTCCCTCTTCTGCTTATGTGCTTCAGTCTAATTTGGAGGGTTTACATCAGGAGGATGTGAAATCTGATGAGGATTGTGATGATCCCTTGATTAGATTTTTCCCTTCTAGTCATTTTAATTCTATTTGGAAAGATGTAGAAATTAATTCTGCAGATGAATGTGTCTTTCATAAAGATATTGATTTAAATATTATTAAGGTTGCCAAAGATGATTCCTCCCTAGTTGCTAATAAGAAAAAGAGGAAAAGTAAAAAAAAAAAAATAAAGGCATGCATATAAGGATGTAGATTTGGGCAAGGTTATTGCAATTGTGATGATCCCTCTCTTAGCCTTCCAATGGCTTCTAGAAGAAATTTAAATAAGGGAATATTAAATGATTTCCTTTGTATAGCACATGTGTATTATTAACAAATGATGAAGGAGAATGAGATAAAGATAATGAGCTTTTATTGATAAATTTAAGTGAGAAGAAAATAAGAGAGATTGAAGTTCTATGTTTATTCCATTTAACAAATTCTCATCAAGAAGAGACAACATTATTGCAACTTCATTCAGTCTCAAATAGTTGTATATTCTTAAAAAATATTGAATTCAAGAGAGAATATGAATGAGTGAATGAGTTGGATGTGATTTCCCCTTGTGACAATAGCTTGAGCTATAAAGATGTTGGGATAGGCAACATAAATTCTCTTTCTATCATTATAAATATTCTAATACAACTTTTTCAATTTGAATTAAACTTGTCAAAAGTTTTATTCAGTAAAATTGAAACAAATCAGTCATCTTGTCATTATTCGGTTCAAAGAACTACTTTGTAACAACAAAGTTCATCTGACATGACCAGAAATTCTAAACATGTTTGGAAATTGAATACTGAACAGAGAACATGATGAAAGCAGCAGCAGAATACATAACATGAGGCTATCTCCTTTTACCTCAAAATATAAGTATAAGAAAAAAAATCTAAAGAACATTGTCGACATCTGAAAACAAAAATGAATCCGGAACTCAAGAAGAACGAATATATCCAGCTTCCTTTCCTTTATTTCTATTCTTTCTTTTTCCTGCTTCCCTAGCTGTGTAAAATTGGGATTCTCCAGTAATGTCTTATGTACAGAAATGAATATATCCAATCCATCATCGTCACCTTGCTTTCCTTCTTCATAGGTAACGCATATGGCAAAGGTTGACAGATTGATCAGAAGAATTGTTTAAGGTTTTAGGGTCAGGTTTCTGCAGATGGTTTTCCTCAAATCTTCTGGAACTCCCTTGAGAATCATTAAATGATGCCTTACCTTGATTGCAATGGCGCACAAGGACATGGTGGAATCTTCTCTCTGTTGAATAGCTGCCCGTAACTTTCACTAGCAGCAATACCTCCTTATCTCTTGTGTCTTCACACCACCAATTCTGGGGGATCCCATCAACAAATTCTTCTTGGGTACAGAAGTCCTCGTAGTGGATCGTCACTTCCACCGTCTGGCCGGCATTGATTATCCCAGTAGCAGGTTGGACCTGATGTTTCAGAAGAAGAAAAAAAAAAGACTTAAGTAATAAAATCACGATAAACTGCATTGATTTGATAGATGGTATGCAAGAATTTTGATTTTTAGTGCATGCAAAGTTGCAAAGTAAGCAGATTTTTACAGATGAGCACAATGTTTTTTAAGGCAACTGGGCACTTGCCTTAAGCGGTTAGGTAGTGAGGTGCTTTGATTGAAGAGGAAGAAACTGGTGCTAAATGCTAATGGTTAAAATAAAATGCATTAGTTATATATGATGACAATTTACAAGTGATTTGGTGGAAAGAACCTTAGGTTTTCAAGAAAAATGAATGCACGATAGGAAACAAGTTATATGGAATGCGGGCATGGATGATTTTGGAACTAAGAATACAACAACAACAACAACAACATCAAGCCTTTATCCTGCTATGTGTGGTCGGCTACATGAATCCTTTTTCTCCATTGTGTCTTATTAAAAGTCAAATTCTAATTTAAATCTAATAAAGAAAGATCATTTCTAATATTTTCTAACCAAGTCTTTTTAGGTCTGCCTCTACCTTTCTTAACATAAGTCAAATCTAATACTTCTACTTTTCTAACCGGGTCATCAGAAGGAACTTTTATTATATCCAGTGAACGTACGCAGAGGAACGTTCGGTTTTAGGCAAACAAGCGCCTGTACCGAGTTTTTTGAAAAAACTCGGTACAACTCGGTACTCGGTACTCGGTACTTGGTACAGGCGCTTTTTTTGCCTAAAACCGAACGTTCCTCTGCGTACGTTCACTGGATAAAATAAAAGTTCCATCAGAAGGCCACCGTTTTATGTGACCAAACCATCTAAAGAGACTCTCTCTAATCTTATCTTCTATTGGAGCTACTCCAACCTTTTCATGTATATGCTCATTTTGTATCCTATAGCTAAGGGTAAAGCCACTCATCCACCTGAGCATCCTCATCTCTGCCACACTTAACTTAGTATTATGCTTCTCTTTTAATGGCAAACATTTGGCACCATAAAACATTGCAGGCCTCACCACCATCTTATAGAGTTTTCTCTTAAGTTTGAGGGGTACTTTTTTATCACACTACAAGCCCGAAGCATTCCACCACTTCAACCATCAAACTTGAATTCTGTTGATAATATCCCCATCTATTTCACCATCACTGAATACAACAAAACTTTAAAATTATATTATTTTGTTTTGGTCTATTTAATGTGATATTATGATTTTATACCCCTTAAAAGTATTCCTAAAATATGGTTATTAAGAGCACAATTGATCTTTACTCTAGAATCTCGCTTTACTTGGGCAAGACACAATGTTTTTAGGTAGGTAGTTCGATTGAAACGGATGACAATAATGATGACAAAGAAACTTTTCTTGAACTTGCAAAATATGCTCTTACTAAATAAAATGGAAGAAGAAAAAGATTGCAGGACACGTTCTGACAAGACCAACTGCAATGGATCATATAACAAAATAGAGTTGTAAATCTGGAAAATAGATTTTCTTATTGACGTCGGCTTGGAATTAAATTATTGATCTTAATGTGAATGCCAACCCTGCTCCACAGGCTGAAAGGAAAAATATGATTTGGCGCCATAAAAATCCAACATAAACGCAATTTTCAAGAAGTGCTTACTCAGGCTTGCGTTAATTTCAGAAAGTAATTCTTCAAAATATGAAGCTGCAGGCAAAGAATATGCCAATACGCAAATTATACTGATAACTACAATAATAATCGCTTACTTTTGCTTACCCACTAGAATCTGGAGTATGAAAAAGTAAATATTTCACAGCCTAATATCCAAACAAGCATTATATTGTATGTGTAAGCAAAAGAAGTAAAAAATGTATTACGCTAGTACATTTAACCAACAGGAAACCCAAACAAGGGCCAATAAAGAGAGCAAGTAATAACTAAATGATTAAAATAAATTATTGCATTAAAGGATCAAACTATTGAACCATAAATTTTCTGAGCAGTGTCATAAGTTACAAACACTAGAGGCTAAAAAATAAAGCTAAGACTCCAGAAGGAAACAACAGTCATATATGTTGCTTCAATAGCAAAATTTGCTGATTTAACTGTGTTTTTGTTTCCTTCTTTCCAATAAACTTAATTCACTTAATTGTTCTATTTTTAATGTCACAAATTGGCAGTAAAATCCTTGGAACGAAGCTCAAACTGTAGTATAAATGTAAATATGATTGATTTTGGCAACGCTTCTGAAGATCAACTCAATCATATAAAGAATGTATGGGGCTTCTAAAAATAAATATGTTAAGGAAGCAAATGCTCTGCTGCAAAATGCATAAGCATGTACCTGTAACCAGCTTGGAAAGCCAAAGGAACCCTTTGTGCAAAGTTTATATGGACTTCCCTCATCCCTTATCGTAGACTGGCCTCTGCAGACGATTTCAAAACCAGCCTTGCGCTTGTCACTTTTATTGGTTATACGGAGAATGGAAGTATTCTGGTTTTGCAAGATGATACTGCTTGTGCTAACAACTGTTTCTGGAATAATGCTATATTCTTTAAACAAAGTTTTAATTTTTTTATGTGATGCAAGTATTTCTCCAAACTCTTGCCTTCTTGCTGTTTTGTCAACATGTGCAATTTCACTGCTGAAAATACATCTAACAGGTTTATGATCACTGTCTGTAACATCCATACAAGCTTCGTAACTGGAGAAAAAGAACACAATTTCCAGTGACCTATAAAATGTAGAATACAATTTTGCATAACTAAAATAACTAAATGAGAGATACTTACAGTGAAATTGACGAAACAACAGGGCATTCCAATGAGCATTCGGCCACGGAGATGGAACGATTGTCACGATATAGTATTCTATCACACCAAGCAGGAATGCGCTTTTTCTCACTAGAATCATATGCTTCAAGTAAAAAGAAGTGAGGTTTAGCTTTAAAGCTCATAGAAACATAAAAATGATGCGGAGAATGTAAGCTCACAATTCTCGGGCAATGTTCCATGAAATAATTGACAAGAACATAGAGACACAACATGCACGCGAACCCATTGTAAAAGATTTGTTTTCCTACCTGACAGACCAGGCTGGTGCCTTTCAAATTTGTACGTGGGGGGAAATTTTATTTGACCCTCCCGCATTCCTTGAAAAACTTTGCCTGCCTTCATTTCTGCTCGAAGTTGATCCTTATCCCTGAGCCAGTCAAAACATCTTTGCGAGACCATATCTCTTGCCTCATCATAAGAGAGGCCAAAGAGACGATAATTGAAATCACCCATAAATACAATCATATCTGCATCGGACAACTCTGGTTTTTCATCTGATATAGAGGCAGTTGACTGCCATTGCCAATTCATATGATGGTAGCTATCTTAGTCATGAGCAGGGAATAAATCATAAGAAATTGTAATTCAAAACCAGCAGGAGAAACTACTTACATTTCCTCCCCTGTGCACTTGAACAGATGTAGCACCAGCTGAACAAAGGAAAGGAAATATGAGTGCATCAATACTTCATCTTACATGTATGAACGTACTTGTTTCAGTTGATTTATGGGCTAAAGAAGAGTGTTCATGTTAATATGGATAAAATCCCAACCTGATCCAGAATTTGGTCCAACAGATGGCCGAGTGAAGGACAAAGTTCGATAAACATGATCAAAGTCTGCATTCCTCTTACTGACAGCTTCCAAGTGAGCAGCAAAATGAGAATTCACAAAGCAAAAAACTCGATCAAAGACCCTCATCCTTAACCCAACAGCACCCTGCAAATAAAACCATATATCAACAAAAAAGAAACAAAGGTATCAGCAAGGGACTCCATAACAAGTTACCCACGATGCTTCCAGAGATGGAGCTTTGTTTTTACCACCTTGGAGATAATTAAGAAAAGAGCAAGTGACATAAAACTTGCAGTTTCAAACAGGCGTAGTAATGCGTGAACTACAAGATTTGCGAGGGTCATTTACATATGGTTAGATTCTTTGAGGGCATATAAAGGTTAGTGGAGTTGGTTGTAGCCTTTCCATATGTTTTAATAGCATCAATTTGTTCTGTCAACGTAATCCTGTTGTAAGGAGCCTAAGAATCACTAAGCTAATTGATTAGTTAAAGTAAGAAGATTAATGGCTAATTAAGAATTATTAACAAATAACCTAGATTTAATCGATCCAGCTAGATCGACCTATTTATATAAGGCAAGTTGTTTGAGATGATTAGTTAATTAACTAATTGATGATAAACATTTGATAGGAAATACTTGAGTCCGCAAGTAACTCTAAGGTAATACTTGAGTTCGCAAGCAAACCTAGTCAACACGGATGAGCAAACAGCAGAATTTCTGCTGTTGACAGCAGGAAACAGCACCCAAGCAGAGGAAAACTGGAGGAAACCTGAGAGAAAACCAAGCAAACACTTGTATTCCACTATTGAATGAATAAAAACAGCAAACGATACAATGTTCTTCAATCTGAGAGGAAGAACAACTCTCCAAATCTCCGGCAACGCCAAGAGCCCAAAATAAGAAACCCTAGATCTCAAATTACAATCAAATTCCAGATGACCCCCTAATTCTATCATTACTCCCTAATTAAAGCTAAAGGAGAGATACAAATTCCCTAAACACGCTTGTAATTCAAAATTTCCCTCCTAATAGATTTAACTCCAATTGGGGCCCCCCCCCCCTCCCCTCTCCCTCCCTCCCTGGCTGCTTCCGCCGGCAATAAAATCAGGACCGGTCCAGGAGCAAAATATATCTTTTCATTCATCTTTTTGCTCAAGCAAGACAATCTTAAATCACAATTTTCTTCGAGTAAATATCATATATGACTATGGAGACTTAGATAAATTAGCTAAGGTTTTAAGAGATGCCTATTGGAGTTGAATCAAATGAGAGCTTTGGTGATCATAATCTAAAGCCCTATGTATGATTAGTTTGGGAAGTGGAATATAAAACCTTAAATAATCTGTCATATGGTTTAGATAATTGTAGTTATATATCGATTATCCTAAATTTATGAGTATTACACTTAGGAGAAGGATTTGAATTTACTAATAGAATCCTAATATATTTATGCATGAATGCATTTATATTAATCATGCTTGATGAAATTGGTTGATGTAGATGTGTGATAGAAGCCTTAGATTTGCATTATATCTTTGTTGGGTTACGTTTCTTGTCTAAGATAGGTCTAAGTTTTATAAGACCGAGTCATCTACGATATGGATAGGTTTAAAGAAGAAATCGTAAATTACTTAGAAGATGGTCATTAATTAATCATAGTCTACAAGTCAATTTATAAGTGTCAACTAAATCAAGAGATTTATGTAATTTCTTTACTAGAAAGAGAAATTTAATCATCAACTAAGAAGAAAGAACGAAAAGTTGTAGCTTGATAGAGGGAAAGCTAGATGATATATTTTATGTGTATGTTATATGATGATATTTTGTTTGGCTGTTAGGAACAGATCAATGATTTCGTCAAACTGAAATCATTAAGGTAGGAACATATAATCAATGATTTGGTCAAACTAAAGTCATTAAGGTAGGGAAAATGCATTTCTATTTAAGAGTAATACTTCCTCTAGATCTAGTGCATTAGAATGCACGTATTTATTGAAGCTTCCTTCCATAGAATGTTCATTATGCAAAAATTATGCTAGTTTGCCTTGATTTTTTTAATAAAATTCTTTATACTGCCAAAGTCTGCGTGATGCACACTATTGACTATTCAGTTAATTTATATGATTTTGAAATGTCATACAACTACTATGATTGTCCACTTCACATTATTCATCTATTTTTGCATGTTATACCATTATTATGGTCATATATTCAATCTGTTATGTTATATATCCATGAACCCAATATTATGATATCACCATATTTATAATTTTTTATGCTATGTTATTGCTAATTTGCTATGATTACGAAATGCAAATTTATGTAAAAAGATCCTACAAATAAATAAATTGCATGAAATGGTGCACGCAAAGAAAAGCCTATAGGCATGACTGCTTGTATGTGCATGTTGATAAATAGAACCTCCTCATAACACTAGTTGGAGACACAAATATACTAATGTATTATTACTGTAACCTTTCAATCACAAACATTAGTATATGTACAATTGAGTCCCACTATATTGAACGAGATATATCTAGTAGTGAGTTAGACACATCTCCGTCACATACTATACCAAGCATAAGAATTGCACTCTATCATATTAATGGAGGATATATCCGCCAACGTTGGATTAGGTTTATAGCAAGTTATTGTTACTAGAACTCCCAAAACATAAGGTATGCGTATATACTTTCTAATCCAAAAGTTATACCACTCAATGTTATGACCCATAATGATGATGACGACATTAAATTCCATAATTATGCTTAAGACGTCAAATATAATCACAGCTGCTATGGCTATACTACTATCGATGCCATGATAATGATTATTACGTCAAATGTCATAAACAATACCAATTTATAAAATGAAGTATGTGTATTAACTCTTTTCCTATTGAGCTTATTGTTATTAGAATAATGATGCATCCACTAACTCAATGTTAATTGATAATCATATTATAGGAAAGCCTCAGTCAGAGTAAAGGAGTAAATGAGACTAAAGAGATCATGTATAGTACGATTAGATATTTTTGTATAATTATGATAGCAATAGCAATAATAACAAGCCTTTATCCCACTACGTGAGGTCGGCTACATGAATCATTTTTCTCTATTGTGTCATGTATAGAGTCAAATTCTCCTTTAAATCTAAATTTTAATATTTTCTAACCAAGTCTTTTTAGATCTACCTCTGACTTTCTTAAAGTAAGTCAAATTTAATACATCTAGTCTCCTAACCAAGTCATTAAGAGGCTAACATTTTATGTGACCAACCCATCTAAGGCAACTCCCTCTAATCATATCTGCCACTGGAGCTGCTCCAACTTTTTCACGTATATGCTTGTTTCACATTTTTTATCTAAAAGTAAAACCACTCATCCACCTAAGCATCCTCATCTCTGTAACACTTAATTTAATCTTATATTTCTCTTTTAAACATAAGTGTAAATGGCGCAAAATTGCGCGCGCCATGGTGCATGGCGCGGCGTAGTGCACATATGGAGCGACGCGGCGCATCAAAATAGTGCGCGCTATTTGTGCCATGCATGGGCAATGGCGTATGGTGCAAGGCGTTCATGGTGCAAGCTATTTTGTTAACATATTATAAATTTCAAATTATGAATTCTTTTTTTTTTGTTTACATATTAATATTATAATAATAATATTAATAATGTAGTCGACCCCACGTAATGGGATAAAGGCTTGTTGTTGTTGTTGTTGTTGTACATATTAATATTATAATCAATTATTAATTAATTAACATTTAAATTAATAAAATATCAAAAAAACTTTAAAGGATTTAATTTTTTTGTCAGATTTAAAGCTATCATTTTTGTTATTAGGCAGGATTTAGGATAAATTATGCTTAAATCCTGCTCAAATCTATTGATGTAATTTTATGTATGATTTAAAATCATCATTTTTGCTATTTGACAAGATATTTACATCTAAATTTTACGCTAATCAACATATTATTTGTTATTTAATGGTATTTAATATTAATAAATATCTATTTTTTAATTATTTTCTATTGTGCGCCACGTTTAAAAAGGTGTGTGTCGCGCCGAGCGCTATGCGCAATGGCTCCACTGGGATCTTTGCGCAGTGGTGTGCCATTCGCCACTAACAAGTATGCTTTTAATGGCCAACATTCTGAGCCATAAAGCATTGCAGGTCTCAGCACCATCTTATAAAATTTTCCCTTAACTTTGAGGGGGTACTTTTCTATCGCACATTAGGCCCGATGCATTCCTCCATTTCAACCACACAACTTGAATTCTATTAATAAAATCCCCATCTATTTCACCATTACTCAGAGCAATAGACCCGAAATATCTAAAACATGTACTCTTATTAATGACATGATCGCCCAAAGTCACAATCACCCCACTAGATTTATTACTAGTAAAATTACACTCCATGTATTTTGTTTTAAATCTACTCAAATGAAAACCTTTAGACTCTAAGCTTGACCTCCCTAATTCAAGTTTACCTTCAACTCCCTCTCTAGTCTTAGCAATAAGAAGATTATCATCAAAAAAACATATACATGGGTACATCCTCTTGCAAATGTCTAGTAAGAACATCCATGACTAAAGCAAAAAAATATGGGCTTAAAGCTGAACCTTGATGTAATTATGATAGATGTAAAATATAGTTTTAAACGCTTTTAATCAGATGTAGTGTCTTATTGTTAATCAGATTCATAGACTTCTGATATTTATATAGATAAATATTGTAATAAGGACCATATGATAATACATTTGTATATTACATACATATATAACTATTTATCTTATAGTTGAATGAAAATATCATGGTTTAGCAGCTCTTTTATTCCTTGGATATTTATTAGGATGTAACACCGTTACAAATTATTTTATGAAACACCTATAAATTCATAAATGTAAGAAGCCATAATTTGTTCAGCTGCAATCATTATATGATAGAAAATAGGAGAGCATTCACCCTAAAACAGCTAACCTCAAGCAAAAATTGCAAGAAGAACACACCTCGAACCACTTTTATTGCAATAATTATGAAAGAAAAGAAACAAGATACAAGGATCTTCAATTGGAAAGGAAGATCCAGCTCTCCCTAACCCTTGCCGACAGCTAGATCCCAAATTTCCCTAAGCACCAACTAGTTTCAGCCAAATTCTAGCATAAACCTAGCCCTGCGGTGAAAACAACTATGAAAAGCATACAATTCAAAGTAAAATACCAAAACAGCCCCTTCAATTAAAATTTCCCTCTCACCCACCCCCTCCTCTCTTCATTAACGTGTGGACCCCACACCCGGGGAGCGCAAAGCCTTGGGTGGAATGCAAAGGCTGATCCCTCCTGGACTGATATAACAATATACTATTATTAAATTATTGGTACGAGTGGGCAGATCAACTTCCTTTCTTGTGGTTTTACATTCCAACCTTAAGTGAATATAATTGTTAGATTGTGCTCTATTTTCTCAACAAAAATATATGATTGTTCAATTTGTTTATTCACTCAAAAATAATTTTCTTGGATAATATTGAGCTATGCAGGCGGGGATATATTGGGCTGTGCAGGCGGTTTTTTTTTTTTTTTGTGGTGGGGTGGGGGGGGAGGGGGGGGGTGTCCAACGCGGCCACCAGCATTCTCAGATATAATTGTTAGTGGTTGGTATTATTTTAAGTGTCATCCCCTAAATAAGAAAACCCTATCTGCTTCCAACAAAATGAAATGTAAATGAAAGCAATGTAGCTAGTAAAGTATACCTTGTTGCCAATTGCTCTACCAAATCCACATGCTACAGCTGCAGCGTCAACATCACCAACATTTGGCCTAAGGTTCTTCCTAGCCCTTAAGAGTAAAAAGATGGGCCATAAGGAAAATTAGCTATGATAAACAAGTATTGAACAACATATGGGCTTCCCTTGAAATCAATTGAGAGAAAATGCTATATTAAAATAAAACTAATCAAACTAGAAGCATATACCATGCACCAATAAGCAATCCTGCTAACTGCCTGGAGCCAACACGTTCAAAAGAGGCACCTTCATCTAAGGTCCTACCAATAGCATCCAACCACCATTGCCCATTGGCGCTGCCCTCGAGTCCCACCTATTTCAAGTAAAAAATGCAAGTATTAATACAAAACTCATAAACTAAGTTCGCAGAAAACAACTCCAGCTTAGTTATGCTCATCATATTTGAGCACAACATTGAGTAAGAACTTGTACAGTAACCACTGTTTCTAAAAGCAGATCGCTAATATGAACATCCACATTACCTGGTCAAAGTTCAAATAACAGACTTAAATCAATCATTGTTGTAATGATTAATAGCTAGGATAGATACTGTGGCATGCAACTTTATTATATATTGATATAACCATGGTAGCTTTATAAGCAAAACTAAGTGCTTCATTGTTATCATATATTATATAATATGATTGTCTTTCATTAAAAAAAAAATGATCGTCTTTCATTAACCTTCATATATGCTAAAACAGTTTCATATTCTATTTATATGCTATTACTTATATTTTTTCTGCTTGTATAGGATAATTTGTTCTTACACTGTAGAATTATTAATAAATTATTCTTATTGTTCTGTGATTGTGCTATTTTTAACATGGTGTTTGCCACGCTATCAGTATGCACTATGGCTCCAGAAAATACTTGTGTCATAACGTGTTATTCATTTTTTACATGCATCATAAATTCCATATCATGTATAGTTTTCAGGTACTGGCCCTTGTCATGATTTGGTGCCCTATCATTTTGTTTGTGTATATCTACACTATCCCACAAGATTACGTAAAAGATACACATGAACCAATTTCACCAACTCCACCATGATCCACACTATCAAACTCTTGATATGAAGAGTTTTTTTCTGGGGCCACTAATGGAATTAATTACACCTTTTGAGATTCAAATATAATTATAAGATGCATGTTTGTTTTTATAATATTTGTATTTTCTTATCATCATCATCAGGATTAGCATTATCCCAATTATTTAGGATCGGCATTATAAATCTTTATTTTTCTTTTTCATATTTATTTTACATCTAGATAATCATAGAAATAAGGATCTTTCTATCTATTAGGTAGGGTCATTTCGGTTATACTTTAGTTTATCCTGGTCTATTATAAAAGAAATCTTAAGGTTATAGTAAGGATATCCATGATTGACTTTAATTTTAAATTCGTAACCTACTTCCTCTTACCAAACAAATCATCTCTTCTTTCCAGTTTACATCATCACTCTCTCTCTTTTCTCCTAATCTTTTTCTTTCTATCTGTACAACACTAGATACAATCAAATCATTAAAAAATTAAGAAATGATAGAGAATAAAACTTGCCACATAAATCAAGCTATTCAATATTTGAGTGATATTATTGTAAACAAATGTATTTAAGCATTATTTATGAAAATATGCAAGATTTGGATGTTACACATGAAACTAGCTCCCTATTTTTTAAATAAGAGTGATTTGTCAGCCCCTATGGCTTTCTATATCCAAGTGTTAAAGTATTTGGCATGACATGACAAACCTCCTAAAATATTCACGTTCACAGTGAACGATTTGATGAACAACAAAGATGCTTTTCCATTCTCGAATTTCACCTTCTAAGGTATGAAACTACTTGTGATATAAAATAACAAAGGAACCTCAAAATGATAAAGGCGTAAAAACAAAATAAAGGATGGAATGAAGCTTCAGTTCTTTGTTTAAATTATCTCAGAGAAGATTTAAACATAAAGTATGTATTGCTAACTCACAGTCTCTTTTGCCGCCGCCATTGCAAGAAAACCAGCACCCATCTCCACTTCTTGAAGGCCAACAACAACTAATCCAACTTCTTTTGCTACACTGGCAAGCCATGAAATAAGGGAATCATGAGAAGCCCTTTCTTGCCCAACATTCCAAGTTCCTACCAAAATTTTAATTTTTTCCACTTTTGTGTAAGCGAGTTCTTTACTTGACAGCTCTGTACGCAGGATATCATCGATGGGCCCAGGTGATGTAAGACTCCATCCACGAATTCCTCCTTGGCTGGCTAATGTAAAAAGATGTGATGCTCCAACAAACATCTTTATAACAGGACCACTGTGAGCAAGCCATCCACCAAGTAAATTTCCTTCAAGATCCATTATTTGAACAGTACCATTGATATAGCCCACCCACAAACGTGTCCCAAAGGCACACATGGACTTGACAGCAGAAGAATGATGCTGGATTTCATGTAGTCTATTCCCATTTCCATCCCACTGCAAAAGCGAGCCATTTGAACATCCAGTCCAAATCATACCATCCATTGCTATCATTAATGCTTCTGTCTTTCGATCTTCTCCAAATGTTCCTTTTTGTGCAACTCTACGAACTGCATCAGCAGCTCCTATCAAGGCATTTCGCGAACGCTGGAAAAAGCTCATAGATCCAGATTTTTCCTTCTTAGTTAACTTCACCTTCATCTCATCTTCCACATGTATCTCCTGTGATTGTGCTACATCAACCCGATTCTCAACCTGACCATCAATATTGAATACTTTTAAAAGTTCCCTTTTCCGAGAATCCCTGTGAAATTATATTAATTACATCAGTCAAAACAAGGTTAAAAAAAACTATTTAAGGGAAAGGTACAAACTAACAATATATCATTCACGATTCACATGAGTGGTTTGCATACAAGTTAAAAGAAGTGGGAGGAAGGTTAAGGTATACCATAATGCGAAGGTTAGGCTTCCTGCACTCCACACTTTAGACCTAGAATTATCAGATAAAAGATACTTGATATCAACCGCAGGAAGGGAGCAAACCCCATTTACCGTGACTTGACTCCTAAGGTCAACATATGACCTCTCAACTAGCAACGCAGCCATATGTCGTTCTTCAATTGTTAGAAAAAGGGACTTTTCAATAGATTCCCAAGGCCAAGCTTTCAACACCCCGCCTTCAGAACCAGTCCAAATATCACCTGGAATTCAAATAATCAAAGGAATGAGGCAGTGAGTAAGCATGAGAACAAAAATTAAATAAACAAACTTGATGATATGAAGAATAAATGAAAGGCCCTCATGGATGCGAAACTCTACCAAACTAACAAAAAGGTGGCCATATAATTATCAAGACAAATAGTTTTAATGATTTTCAGGCCCACATAAGCCTGACCCACACCAATCCATCCGTGTGTAGCCTGCGAGAGCATGACTTAATATTGACAATGAAGGCCATAATTGCATATTTTTTAAAAAATAAATATAATGAAATTAAGCGAAAAACAACATGAAACATGCTACAAAAATGAAAGTGAATTAATAAATAAACACATTTAAGTAGTGCGTCTATCTTCTGCTAGTTAATTGCAACAAAAAAGGACCATGTATTTATCAATCGAATCCCTTACTGATCGATAAGACAGTAGATTCTATATGAAAAATCCATGGAGTAAATGCAATATGATATTGCAAGAAAATTCTTATTATATTTTATATCATTAAAATTGAGAATGTGTGTCTATTTATTTCCTTATATATTTACCTAGTAAGCGGCTACTTATAGGCACCTAATATTGTAGGTTTCAAAAATTTGTGCCCTAGCCTTTGCGCCATCTTTTATTGACGGGGAGAGTTTTAACGGATTTATTTTTCAGGTAAATTTTCAGAAGGCAAATTAGGTTTTAGATAAGATACTACCCAAAGATTTTGCCCTAATTTTTTAGGACTTTATGATCTGAGTTTTGATTTCCTATAGGTGCAAGTCCCTATAGTTAATTACCCCTCCCGATAACGAGAGAGAATTTTCGATTAACGCTAGTCATTAAGTATGCACTTAGTACCCAATGCAACAGTTTTAGAATTTGAATTTTAGAGTTTATGATTTTAAATTTACCACCAAATACTTAAAACAGGTGATAAGAGGAATGAAGACGAGCCCGATCAAGATCTCATAATTCCATCGTCCCGGACTGTCATGATCCTTGGTCTTAGACAAAAGAGGTAGTCAACTCAACCTGACAGAAGAAACTTGTCGGCAACCATGGGTTGAATCATTTAAGAATATCTTATAGACTTAGGGTGGATGTTTGTCAAAGGAGATACATTTGAGTCCACTGATAAAAAGGCTTTATGCCTATCAAGTACATTCTATGATTCATTATTCAAGAACTTTAAACCATCAGGGAACATACGGGCTTTAGCCATAATTGTAATATAGTGGTGTCAGTTTGCAACAAAATCACTCAATTAGAGGGTAATTGTCACGTCCCTACTGGCGAGAGATTTTTTGAGAATAAATCTTAATGAAACATCCGACATAACCTTCGCTCTTTCTAAGCTGAAGTTAGTTTCAAATTTATCACCCTCAACAAACGGTTGTGGGATAAGGATGGATTTTAGTTTTAAGTTTTTGTTATTAAATTTTCATTTAAATATTTAAAATTTAATAAATATTAGATTTTTAAAAATTCAATAGGATTTGAATATAGATCTCTCTGATTGAGATTCACTTTCAACAAGGCCATCATCGGAGTGACATTAAAGTTACTTTTAAAATATTTTTATTTACGTAGGAATTTGGGAGGCATCTTAAAAGTTTGGGATCCCCTCTGATTGAGATTTTCTGTCAACACGGCCATCATCGGGGTGACATGACGGCCATTTGAAAAATATCTATATTTTGTAGGAATTTAGGAGGCATCTTAAAAGTTTGGGATCCCCTCCGTTGAGATTTGCTGCCAACAAGACCATCATCTGGGAAATTTAGCACTTTTAACAAGTCCGTGAAGCATTCCTAGATCTCGCATTTAGATGCTTGACTTAAAGATCATAGCACATGCAAAAAATTTCATTTCAAGATTTTAAATTCTTGGTAGGATTTAAATTTAGGTTATGAATGAATAATTTTTAGAGTATATAATCTTAGGGTTGAAAAATATATAGATCAATCAAAACCTCACTTTATGGTTTCTTGCATTCTTCCTTATCAGTTGCAATTATAGCCAATATTAAAAGATTTAAATCTTTATCAATCGGTTGGGTCCTAACATTAGCACACTTGCGCATAATCAAGTGGATTACATCATTATATTTCCAGATATCCTAAATCAGCAAGTGATCATCAAACTCCTTGTCATCATGATATAGCTTTTGGTTTCTAGATCAACAAGATCCTTCTTTATGCATTTGAATTATTTTACTTGTGAGATTTATATGCATTGAGTGATGTTATGTACTATGAGGTGCTATTGAATCATTTTCATGTATTTTGAGCCTTCTTTATGCATTTGAATTACTTCGGGTCATGAATCATGTAGGATCTTGATGTCTTAAGGGGTTATTGGGTCATGCCATTCAATTCAATGTATTTCCCCCATTTTTTTCAAGCACGAACATCTACTTCACACTTTTCCATAAGTTTTGATTTCTTGTTAAATACACAATAGAAATCACCACATTTCTTCATCTTTTCCAAATTAAATTTTCTTCTATTCTTCCCCTCCTCCTTAAGTGTCTAGCCACAAGTATACATTGCATTAAATTGAAATAGATTGTAGAGGGTGTCCTAGAGTCTATGTATATTGTATTGTGGGTTATTTGTCATGGAATGATGCTTGCCTATGAATGAGAATTTAAATATTATTATTATTATTAGTATTATTATCAATTGAAATGACATTTTTTTAAAATTAATTATGAGGGTCCATTATTTTGTTCAAAAATTTTGGCAACCTCTCCGCATCCCCTCCCCATGAAGGGAGTTGGGAAGCACTTGTCTTTCAAATCCGCCCGGCCAAATTACAGATATGATGGCCGAGGGCTTCAGAACGATTATTGGTCCCGATACAGGTCTTCAAATTCTTCAATTTGAGATTGCGGTACCTGTTAATTAAAACAAATGTAATTTTTGTTATATTTCTTGAAAATTTCGGTAGCCTCCCAACATCCCCTCCCCGCGAAGGGAGGTTGGGAGGGCATTTGCCCTTTCAATCGCCTGACTGGATCAAGAAGTCAACGGTCGAGGCTTCGGGATGTTGATTGGTCCCGGCACGAGTCTTTAAATCCTTCAATTAGCAATACATGTTAATTAAATATGATTTAATTTTAAAAATATGTTTTTTTATTTTTCTTGAAAATCTAGCAGCCTCCCAACATCCCCTCCCTGCAAAGGGAGGTTGGGAGGTACTTGACTTTCAAATATGTCTGACCGAATCAAAATTCGACGGCCAAGGGCTTCTGGACTATGATTGGTCCTTGTACAAGCCTTCAAGTCTTCAAACTGAGGTATTTGTTTATTATAATTTTATATTTAATAAAATAGAAGGTCGTTTGGGGTTGCTCCAACAGAGACACAGAAACAACAGAGGCGGGTCTGCAAGAAGTGCAGGACCAGAAAGTCAAGCTTACTGTTGTGAACAAACAAGCAGAGGAGAATACTCGGTTTCGAGTGTGGCGGCCGGACCGGAGTCACAGGAGTAGACGCGGGCCGAGGTGATGTGTACATGTGAAAGGGGGAGTCCAGGATCGAGCTGGATCAAGCTGGATCAAAACGGGATGGGGTTCGAGCGCTGGGCACGTGTGTGCAGGCTCAAGGGTTCACAAGCAGGCATAGGCCAAGCGGGCAGGTGCGTTGGTTGCGCACTGTAGGAGGGCCTAACATAGGATCGAGCGGCTTCCTTGCAGTTGAGAGAGATAGGGCTTCGGATCCTTTGTTTGGCACCAAGAGAGGAGAGTTTGAATGGTATGGTTCCGTGCATGAGTTCGATTTTGAGGGGCAAGCGATTCCTCGCATACAATTGTGCCATTTGGAAGCGATGATTAAGAGATTGTGCATGAGTGGAATGGCATGAGGTGGGGCTGGTCAACTAGTCAGTGGTTAACAAATATTAGCTAGTAATGTCACGAGTTCTTTCTTCCAACATTGTATTAGGTAAGATTTGCATGTCTTTGCTTCCTCCATTCTCGTTCTATACACTAGCCACTCTCTCCACTAATCAACTCACACCCTCTTCCTTCCACTTGTCACTCACCCATCTCTCATTACTCAACATCCCCTATCTTAGTTCGCTCACCATCTAGATACACCTCGTAGCCCGTTCACCCATAAACTCATCAATTCATTAGCATTCACACGATGCTCTCTCACAATCAACAACCCACTCACCCAACATGCTTTCCTATGATTTGCTCTGCTCATTAGCACCCCACCTCGTCACTGCTTACCAAAACCCTAATATATCACCCGCTACATGTTGTCTACTCCAAAATTGCATATAATCTAGCATGCAATGCTATTGAAATTGTTGCATTGGTTAATACGAAATGCACTCATTCGCACACTCGTTATGACTCAAAACATAACTCTATCAAAAAAGCTCAAATTCCTAAAACTTAACAATCTCGTGACTTGTGCAACTTTTTTCTCTAAGCTATCTCTTAGATTCTTCTCAAACGGTATCATGACTTCTACATCAGTCAACCATCCCTACTATCAAATTCAATGGTATCAATTATCCTCTACAATCAAAGGTCTTTCACTTGGTTAGTTCACATGGAAAGCTCCATAACCTTGATGTCTCTTATCTAAATAGTAATTAGACTATCGAGTTCACAACATGACAAAATTTCAAGTATGTTGTTCTTACTTAGCTGCTCAATAGTCTTAAACTTTCCATAGTAAGTATTATGTTAAAGAACTTCACCAAAAAGATGTGGGAATTCCTTCGTACCACATTTTTTCAGAAAAGTAATATCTTGTGTTTATACTCTATATTGTTAGATATTTTTACTTCAACAAAAAGATATGCAAACCTAGGAATAGTATAGAACCATACACAAAATGGAACGAGCAACTTTAGTAACATCCTTCGTTGTTGATCCAACTATCTAGAAAATGTAGAATGAAGAATTATGTCACCAAATTTCTCTCAAGTTGTTACCCTATCTTTAGGGTGTACAATTTAAATTGATGGTTGACTCCACCATTCTTAATATTTTGATTAATCTGTGTCACAAAACTCTCTTCTCCCATGCTTTCTACCCCCAAACAGCCAGCCCTGGTCTCTAGTTTCCAAAGTTGTTAAAACATTATTGATGTGGTGGTCGATATATGTTACTCTCTCTTAGGAAGACTATCATCAGTTACTTCAACAAATATTATCATTTGCACCAATAATTTATGCGGTCTCATTCTTAGAATTTAAGTTGTTGTATCTAATTAGAGGTGTAAACGAGTCGAGTCAAGTCGAGTTTTGGCACAATCGAGCTCAGCTGAACTCGAGCTCGAGCTCGACTTGTTCCATTCTAAATGAGTTCGAGTCGCTCATCCAAATTTTCTCATCAGGTTTTGATTTTCCCACCCGGATTTCCCGTCCGGTTTTGATTTTCTCGCCCAATTTTGAGGCGGAAGGTTTTGGTTTTCCCGCCCATCTAAACTTATCATTTCTACAGTAATAAAAATATTAAACGGTAAAGCTGAAGCTTTTTTGTAATAATAAATGCTCTAATATTTAATATTATTTGCCAGCTTAAATGCTATATATATATATATACTTCTTTAATATTCAAATTTAATAACTAAAAATAATAATAGTCGAGCCGAGCCGAGCTAGGGGTGTAAATGAAACGAGTCGAGCTCAAGTCAGGGGATGTTTGAGCTCGACTTGCGAGTCAAATATCGATCTTGAACTCGAGTCGAGCTCGAGCTCGACTTGCAATACTGTAACGAGCTCATCAAGCCGCTCGTCCGGTTTAACCGCCCAATTTTTTTGTTTACAACCCAATTTTACCGCCCGGTTTTTGCAAAGGTGGAGAGAAGAAGCTACTGCTTTGGGAGAAAAAAATGCTACAATATAATGCTTTTTATGTGGAATCAAGAATATAACCAGCTATTATATTATTTGTGGGAAAAGAAGGCTACTAGCATTTATTAGCATGTAATGCATTGATATTTGAGAGAAAACTTCTGATTTTTTTTTGAATTTTTATATAGAGCTGCCACTTTGGGAGAAGAATACAGCTGTCAAACTTAATTTATTACTTTAAAGTGTAACAAAAACATTAATAATTAAAAAAAATATTAGCTCAAAATACTATTTTCGAGCCGGCTCGCCAGCTCACGAGCCGAACCTCAACAAGCTCGAACTTGAGCTCGAACTCGACTCGTGGGTTCGATAAGCTCGACTCGCGAGCCCATAAATGAGTCAAGCTCGAGCCATCTTGGCTCACTTACACCCCTAAGCCAGGCTAAAGCTAGAACTCGAGCTCGTTTACTAAACGAGCTTGACTTTGAGCTCGAGCTCGACTCGTGAGCTCGATAAGCTCAGCTCGCCAGCTTATAAACAAATCGAACTCGAGCTAGCTCGCGAGCCGGTTCGGCTCACTTACACCCTTATATCCACTAGAACGCCTTAAGTCTTAGATTTTGCTACTTTCTCATAAAAGATAGGTAGCCCAAATGTCTTCATCTTTAACAATAAATCTCCCCCAACCCCCTCCCCCACCAACCTGTTATTCTTATTGATGGTTCTCCTTCTCTAGCCTATGACAAATGATATGTACATCCTTCTTCATTCCTAACCCTAGCTATATACATCCCACAATTAACAATTAACCTTTGGCTCTATACATTTGCCTAACAAAGACTCACAACTACTTTGTAAGATTTTATCATACTTATATCATACTTATGATGCCTTCCAAAATTTCCATGTGAAAAAGACAATTAATAGAGGTGTTGAGGCTAGCGGTATTTATTATCTCAATATTGTTGATCCCATTACTACAATTTCCCTTTATAAATGGCAATATCATCTAGGTCATCATCATCGTCTTAGGAGATCGCTCATTTGTCATCCTTTATTTCGAAAATTGGTTGTGATACATATGAGTTTGACAAACATTACCATGTCATTTCCCATGTCCTTGCAAAGACTCATGCATGAATATGAGTGTACATAATTTATAAATATATGTGCATATATAAATGTGAGCACGCACACACATCTTGCCCCACCCACATGCAGGGGTGTCAATTCAACTTCATGGTTCGAGCTTGACCCGACACGAATAGAGTCAACCCGATTGACCAAACCCAACCCGACACAACGCAAAAAAATATTTAATTGTGATAGGTTAGCATCAACCCAACTTGAAATAAAAATAATTACTCAATTTGGAAACAACAAGTCAATAAAAATTAATATAAATATAATTCAATATGAGTTTTTCATTTAAAAAATAAATACTTAAATCATTATGTGGACTCAAGCTCAAACCTCACAATTGACTTTTTTTAATCACTTAAGCTAACCCAAACATGAGATGAATATTACACAAGTTAACCCAAATTTTTCATGTTGGATTTTAGTCAATTTTTTATTTGGGTCTAATATTAATACCCTTATACACACGCATACACAAACAAACTTAGAGCTAATAAACTCTTGAATTTCTACAATCTTATTTTCACTATTTCTGTATTAAAAATAATTTATGTTGCGGATCTATGGCTTATGATTTTGATGATAGCAAACATTCTTTGTTCTCTACAATTGCCTTATGTACTGACATTTCAGGTTCACACGATCGGACTGTAATTTGGAATCAGCTCAAGATTGGGTAGACTAGGTCTGAGTCAGTTTGTAATCTTTTTCCTTTCTTGAGTCTGTTGTATTTGGTATGGCATCTGATGATTTGTAACTTGGAAGATTTTCTGTTGTGCCCTAAAAGATTTCTATTTTTGGTAACATCGTCCGGGACGATATTTATATCGTCCCGGACGATCAGACAAAAGTAGAAACCCTAATTAGGGCATCCTCATTAAAGTAGCCGTCTTTATGCAAAACACATCGTCTTGTACGATTTTGTATCGGCCAGGATGATCGGCTCAATTCAGCAAGAATCTGCCGCCATATCTATTAAAAAATAACCTATTTTTAGACATCGTCCAGAGGATCGGCCTGGACTATAAAATATCGTCCAGGACGATCCAGGACAATTTTTCCAAAATTTCTCAGGCAGTTTTGGAAAGCAATTAATGGGGATTTCGTCCGGGCCGATCGCAAGATCGTCTGGGACGATTAGACATCGTCCAACCAGGGCGATATTCAGGACAATTTTTCTCATATTTGAGCTAATCGGCCAGGACCATATGTCTATCGTCCTGGACGATAATGGCGGCAACTTGCATTAATGAGCTTGTTTTGAGAGCTTCTATTTAAGCTATGGCAAGGCACTTTGTAAGTTTCTTTGGCAGCCATTGTAGCTTCGTTCTTGTGGGGGAAACTTGGAGAGAGAGCTTGAAAGGGAGAGAGGAAAGGGTGAAGTTTGAGAGGGAGAAGATCCTGTGAGGGGGAGGAACTCAAGGGAGTGTGGTGGGGGATCCACACGGTTGCTCCGGCGAACTCGCACCTTAGTACCATCGGATTCAAGGCTTGTCTCGAGGTAAGTTCACCAAATAAGAAGATCTCTTAGGTGTCAAAGGACCCGGCGACTCTACCGCACCGGAGAAGGTGGAAGTGATTTTGTAAGGGTTTCTCCGCCTAGCTGTGGGGGCCAAAGGAGAGACACTTGTTTTAGTGCAATACTTGGAGGGTGCCTCCAAGGAGTGGACATAGGTCAAGGTTTGACCGAACCACTATAAATTCGGTGTGTTCTTTTCTTATTATCGCTTCCGCATTTAATTTCCGCACTTTGGTTTTCTTTGTGGTGATTTGGTTTGTGATTTTATTTTTTTGTTTAAAGAATCTTTTTTTTTCCAATTCACCCCCCCTCTTGGTTAGCTTGGGCCAGTTCATAGGGCTTAACATCCCTAATGAACTTTCAATTTATGCATTAAATCTCATGTAAATATAAATAGCAGCAAAATAGGGTTGTTTAATGCAAAAGTCATCATCCTCTTGACATTGCTCGCACTTTAATTCTTAGCATTCATGTTCCTTATCAATTTTGGGAAACTTATTTTTAATGTCTGTCGCTTAATCAATTGTTTGCCTCTACTGTTTTAAATTGTATCAATCCATTATCTATTCATTATCCACAAAAAATTTCTTCTCTGTCGTCAATTGCGCTTTTTTTTATTCATTTCGTTCGACAAAGTCATGACAAACTATTCTTCCATACCATTCAAGGAAATTGTTGTTCCTATTGATCATCATACCTAGGAATTTGCTGCATCACCGACTTGGGTTAAACATATGTCTTATCAAGGGGCTTTCACAATCAAGATACATATTAATCACTCTATTAATCACTACAAGGCTAAATTAGTGGTGATAGGGCATCCTCATATCTATATGGTATTGACTACTACGAGAATTTTTTACTAATTGCTCAATTGAACAATATTTGTCTTGTCGTTGTTGTCATTAATCAATGATGTCCGGTGATAAAAATAAATTTCACTAATGATTTTCTTTATGGGGACCGTTTCAAAGCAATTTATATGGAGTAATTTCTTGGTCTGTGCTTAAGGGGAGAACAAATCGAAAAATTATAAAAGGATTGAAGTGAAAGTCCTTGTGTCTTGTTTGACAAACTCTTTAAAGTTTTTTTTCTGAGAATAGACTATGAAGCAGTATGGCTTATCACATTACTTTTATTCAACACTCTTTCTATGGCATAAGGATTATAGCTATATATATTGATAACATCCTTCTCATTGGAAGTGAGTTATTAATCACTGAAGAATTATTGTTCATGAAGATGATATGCTACTAAAGGCTCAAGGCATCCAAAATATTTTCTTGGCATCGAATTTGGATGTAAAAAGGAAAGTATTTCTATATCTCAAAAAATAAAAAAAAAATGTTATAGGCCTTCTAGAAGAAACTAGTTTCCTTAAATGTAAGAATGATGACTCTCTTATAAAACTGCAATTATACAAGAACGATGGAAGCTATGAAGATCCTTCTCATAAGTGATGGGGACATCAGATCATCATGGAGAGTTTATCAGAGACGCGGCCGCCGATCTACGGCCACGATCGAGTCTTTATATTTTTGAGTCGTTGATGTATTTTTATTTTCATGTAGCTTGTTATTTGCTTATGTGGCATTTTGAGCCGTTGTATTTTATTTTATTTTATTTTATTTTATTTAGTTGCTTATGTGTTTTCTTTCCCGTAGTACCCCTCTTATGGGAGCTGTCGTATGTAAGCCCAAAGGGCGTTTGTGTCTTTTGTTTCGAGTCATGTTGTAAGAGGCTATTTAAAGCCCCACTTTATTCTATTATGGTTAATGAATGATTATGAAGAAATTTGCCTACGCTTGTGTTTGAGAGCCTTGATAGTTCTAATGGAGAGAGCTTCCTAGGAGATGAAGGAGATTGGCGCATCACCCACCAACCTTGGAGACGGCCGGATTCGTGGTTCTCTTCTTTATCTTTGTCATCATCCCCTCGTCAAACTTCCCCACCCTCCACCACCACAAGCCATCGGCCACCAAACACGATCCCTCCTCCCCTTCCAAACCCCACGGCCCAAGTATCCCCAAGCCCCTTGCCGCCGGCCAAGGCCTTAGCCGCCGGCCCTCCCATCCCCTTTTCCTCTTTTATTTTGTTTCCTAATTTGGGTTGGAATTAATTGGGATTAATTTGAAATTAAAATTCACCCAAAATTGAATTCAAATTATTTCCTAAATTAGCTCTTCTATTTTAGGAAAGTTTCTTAATTAACTCAAATTGAATTTCAAATTCAAATTGAATTTAATTGGGTAATTACCTAATATTCCTAGCCAATTAAATCTACCCAAATTCCCCTCCTTGATTTTCTCCCTGGCTTCTATTGCCGCCGGCCCCATCTTTGGATTCCAATAGGATTAGTTTCATAATCTTCCAACCTTTCCAAGGAAATATTTCTTAATTCTATTCTCATTTATTTGGCCGAATTTCCCTTATCCCTGATTTCCTCAATTAATCCCCTAAGCCTAAGAATTGATTCAGGAAATCAAAACCCCAATCCTCTGGTTCCCGCCGCCTCCCCCTTTCTTTCCTTTTGTTTTTTCTTTTCTTGCCACCTCTCTCTTTCGCTACCTCTCCTATCTCATGAAACTCTCTGTTGAGATTTGGGCATAATCAATTCCCAACTAGTTCCACTCCCACATCAGAAGATCTGGGATTTTTCTTCTCAGATTTTGGCTAGAAAATCTGAGAACTTTCTCAGATTTTGGAAGGATTTGGATTACTTCTACAAGCACCCTATGAAGAGAACATCTTCGTTCTTGGACCTTGGATATTCGTCATGAGTAGTTGCTATCGCGGAGGATTGCCACGTCTCTTTGAGCAAAGGTTTTTCCTTCTTTCACTTGCATTCAGAGTCTTCTAAATCTAAGTTCTCGTTTGGTTAGATTGTATTCGCGAAAGCCTACTCCGAATGCTCTTGTTAAGCCTAGTAATTCATAAGTCATTGAGTGTACTTTCTTTGCATCCTAAATCTCGTTGTCAGACTAGGGATTAAATTGAAGGCTACTATTTTGCATTGTTTTACTTGTCTTACTTATCTTGAAAATCTCAAAGCTTGGAGCATGTGAATTAGCCTACACAAATCACATCTTTATTTGTTTTAATTGATGTTGAGAATTGCTAATAATTTTAAGACAAAATTATTCTAATCAAAGAATTGTGCAATGCTTAAAATGAAGCCATAAGCATGTCACCTAAGTAGTCCTGCATCAATAAGTGATGTCTTATAAACAAGCTTGTTAATAGATATGTTTATTAACAAACTTATCAACAGACTATTACTCACTATGACATAGCTTTTATACTTGAAGTGATCAACCAATATATGCAAAACTCAAAGAATATATACTAGGAGGCTATCCTGAGAATTTTAAGATCTATCAAAATATCTCTAGGAGAATATTAGTCTATCAAAAACATAATCATTCGAGGGTTGAAGCATTTTCCAATTCATTCTAGGCTGAATTTATTGAGGATTGAAAATTTACTTATAGATAATATGTCTTTATGGATAAAAATCCCATATCCTAGAAAGTTAAGAAGTAGACATTGGTAACTAGACCAAGTGTTGAAGTTGAATACAAAATTATGACACATTGTGAAATTATGTGGGTCAAAACTCTTCTCGAAAGATGTCTTTTCCATTACACAATCCATACTCAATCATTATAACCAAGTCAATGAGCAACTATTTATATTGCAATCAATTTTTTCTAAGAAACAACAACAGCAAGCCTTTATCCCACTATGTGGGGTCGGATACATGAATCCTTTTTCTCCATTGTGTCAAGTTAAGAGTCAAATTTTAATCTAAATCTAATAAAGAAAGCTCATTTCTAATATTTTCTAACCAATTCTTTTTAGGTCTACCTCTATCTTTTTTAACATAAGTCAAATCTAATACATATACTTTCCTAACCGGGTCATCGTTTTATGTGACCAAACCATCTAAGGCGACTCTCTCTAATCTTATCTTCCACTGGGGCTACTACAACTTTCTCACGTATATGCTCATTTTGTATATGGTCAATAAAGAGTAAAGCCACTCATCCACCTGAACATCCTCATCTCTGCAACACTTAACTTAATATTATATTTCTCTTTTAATGGTCACATTCTGCACCATAAAGCATTGCAGGTCTCACTATCATCTTTTAGATTTTCCCTTAAGTTTGAAGGGGGCTTTTCTATCACACAACAAGCATGATGCATTACTCCACTTCAACCATCCAACTTCAATTCTACTAATAATATCCTTATCTATTTCACCATCACTCTGAACAATAGACTCAAGATATCTAAAACGTGTACTCTTATTAATGACTTGAACGCTCAAAGTCACAAACCCCCCACTAGATCTATTATTACTAAAATTACACTTTATATATTCAATTTTAGATATACTCAAACTAAAGTCTTTAGACTCTAAGATTGACCTCCATAATTCAAGTACCTTCAACTCCCTCTCTAGTCTTATCAACTATTTAACACTGTCGTTGCAATGTCCCAAGTTCAGGATAAAAGGGTTGCGTTAAGTAGTCGACAACCAGCGTAAAACTTGTCGAATAATCATGACATGAATTATTTAATACATTGTGTTAATTTTTTCTAAGAAATAACTAAACAAATTAAAGTAGATTTTCACTTCATCATATATGCAATTTTGATTAAGAAGATCATCACTCTGAACATCTTCAATGAATAATGGTTTATTGATATCTTTACCAAAGCTCTAAGACCTCTTCTTTTTTCCACTCTTTGTTACAAACTAAAATTTTTTATATGTATGCCCCAAATTGAGGAGAAGTGTTATTGTACGAAATCATGAAATTAAAAATGCTATATCATGAAAGTATAATACTAGGGAGATATTTTTATTAAGATCAATTTCCTATTAATTGATGATTTTTACATATTCATACCCTTATTTTTATTCTGTCTTGTATGGCTGTTTATGGTAATAATGACAAGAACTTTCTTTTTCAACATTAGCAAAGCAGACAATGGTTACATATTCTAACAAAAAAAACAATTGTGAAATTATGTGATAAACACATGAAATTAGATGCAAGTGAATAAAATAACATATTTTAATAGTACTTCTATGAGTTCTATCCTCTGCAAGTTAACTGCAAAAATAAAACAAAACTACGGATATTTATCAATCAGAAACTCTTCCAGACAATAACCTAGCTTATATATACCACAATGACATCTATGTATATACAAAGCAGACATATATACGGACATCAAGAAAGATATACCATATTGAACTGTATGATGAGGTCTCACATCAAAGCAGGTAAAATTGCAATTATCATAAAAGCAACCAATCTTTATACTAGACAAAAAATAACCATAATCAGATCCATTTTAAACTAAGGTAAAACCAAAATTCTCTTCTTTACCATACACCACCAAACATAAAAAAAAAAAAAAAAAAAAAACAAATGAACATAACATGTGCGTGAGGTTCGTGAAGCTAGGAAATCAGGTTAGCTACAGAGACGTCATCTATCAAAATGTAGAAAATTGTCAACGCCCATGAAGGAAATCAAGATGTTTGCCTTTAACACCAAAAAAGCTGTAAATTTCATTAGTTCGTGCAATAGAAAGTCTCCATCATAAAATTCTAATCTATAGAGAGCAGATGCCATAGTAGCCAAAGAAAATAATGAAGAGAACTTTATGAAGGATCCATAGCTGAAATATGCCACTTTCCAATAACAACACGGGTTTATAAACCACACATAACATGAAGAAAAAACAAAAGCAAACAAAAGTTGATGGCCTTAAAGTTAGATTACCATACGAAGTGATAATCATAGAGAGCACAGGGGTACGGTGCGCCTGCCATGAGAGACCTTCTCTAAAAAGCGATTCAGGATCACAAGATCCTGCAGCAATGCTGTTCTCCGGAATTATTTTATCCTCCTCACCACCTTCCCCTGAAAAACTCTCCGATCCCTGCTTTGGAATTAACCATGATCTAATCCTCCCATCCTTGTGTCCACTCCACACAAACCCACTCGCCGCATCAGCCACCAAGCAAATCACAGGCGAAGTACGGCCGGATTCGTAAAATGGAGCGCTCGCCTCGTCCCCTCTCTTCGCCAGCCTACCATTCCAAACTTCGTATACATCGGAGAGGTTCCAGAAACGCAATCCAGTTTCCTGGCCCGCCCAGAGCTGCGTACCGGTGCAAACCATTGTTCGGAGAAAGGAGCCTGCCTGGGTTTCCCGGAGTGGACGCGGACGAAGCTCAAGCACCGGAGGCCGACCGGGGTGCACCGCAGCGCGGAACGGCACGCGGAAAATCCCGGTACCACCGCCGTTTCCCATGAACTCGGGCAGTGTCCCCGGTGCCCCACCGAATTCCGACATGGCGCGCTCAAGGGTGAGGGTTCCGTCGCTTTCGGAAAGGGAGCTCCCAGAGCTTCCGCACCGGCGGTCGAACTGGTAGGGGACGGCACTGCCGAGGGATCCGCCGATTGAACGGTAAATGGGAGGAAGAGGCGGGGGAAGGTGAGAGTGTTGGAAGCGAATGTCCTCCTCGGAGTTGGACTGTTTGTGGTGGGAGGAAGACAAAGGAAAGCCTTGGTAATGAGGGTACGAGTGGGATCGTCCAGCGTTGCTTCCGTCCAATGAGACGGCCGATACAAGATCGATGGCGGACGGATCCGCGTAGAAGGGATTGATTAATTCGTCGAGACTATGCTTACGGTTTACGATGTGCTTCGAGGCAGCGCCGGCGGGAGTCGCATCTCGGCCCAGCGGCTGGCTGTAGGACTGCACTTTTCGTTGGAGATTATGATTGCTGGATCTCCCGACGATGAACATATCGCCGCCGTCGTCGTCTTCCTTCCTTTCCTCCATCTTTCTCCTCCCTTCACGATTTCTCCGCCCTCACCTCGTCTGATTAGTAATCTCTACGAAGATTATTTTTGCAATATTTTAGTTGTAATCGGGGGTTGAGGAAGGTTATGGTTGCAATTATGGGAGAGATGAAGCGTCACAATGGAAAGACCAGGAAGTGGGACCCACGTAGGGCCGAAAGATTTTGCCACCGCCGAAAACATGGGCGAACTCGGCGCGCGGTTTAGGGAGCACCCCCCCCCCCGCCAGCTCCATTTTTATATGGCTAGCCCGCATGGAAATCTTTCATGCGGAGCGGATGACGCGATGATGATCTGTTTTGGCGCAGATGTTATGTTTGTACTTGTAACAGGTATGTGGGGCCCGTGACTTCCTGCTGGCGGGGGATAGGCAAAAGACTTCTTTGATGGAATAATGGAGCAAGCCCGGTCGAGCAACAACTGGAATCCTGTCGCATGCGACCGTCCGACGTGTCAAATTAATCGAGGAGAGGTTAGAATATTCTTAATTCTTACGATGAGAATATATATATATATATATATATAATCATTTAACTATAATTTATATTCAATTATAATTATAAATTTTAAACTTAAACTATAAAGCACCCGTCACCAGACTTCTGCCTGTTGTCGGACTTTCGTTAGACTTCTTCCCAACACCGAACTCCTCTCATCGTTGGACTTCTACCCATCACTAAACTTTCGTCCGACTTCTATCATACGCCAAAGTTCTAACTGTCGTCAAATTTTACCCGACGCTGAACTTCCACCCATCATCAGACTATGCCCATCGTTGGACTTTCATTAGACTTTTGCCCATTGTTGAACTTTCATCGAACTTCTACCCGACGCCAGACTTATGTTCATTGTCAGATTTCCGCCCGTCCTCGAATTTCTACCCAACATCGGACTTATGCCTGTCACTATGCTTCTTCCCGTCGTCGGACTTCTATCTAACACTGGACTTCCATTCATCATTGAACTTTTGCCTGACACCAGACTTCTGCTCATCGTCAAACTTCCGACCTCTGTCGCCTGCCGACTACGATCTGTCCAACTTTCGTCACCAAACAATGATATTTTCGACCTCCATCGTCCATTGACTACGGTCCTTCTGACCTCCATTTCCCACCGACTACAGTCCTTTTGACCACTGTCACCCGATTATTGTCTTTATGAACTCCGTCGTCCACCGACTATGGTCTTCAGACCAAACGAACACGTCAATAGTGATTTTCATGATTCCCACCATATAATGCACTCCATATGATGTATATTTGTTACATCCTTTCCCCGCAAGGAAAGGCCTCATTTGTAATTAACTACAAAATATTATTATATTCATTCAGATTTGGCTAGGCCCCGTGGTTTTTTCTTATATTCAGTATTCTCTACGTAAAAATTTGGGTGTCTCTTATAAATGTTGCACCCTCTCTTTTAATTGTTTGTGTGTTGGATCTTCGTACAACACTAAGCCGTTAAACTTTATATTTCTCTACTACATCATATCGAATATTTCAGGATGCAACAATATAGTCCTAAGAGACATACATAATAAGGGCATGACCTTATTATCCTAATATGTATATGAAATGTTATTCATTGAATTTATGAGTTATTATAAATATTGGATATTTATTTTTGTGAGTTCACCAAATGTGAATTCATATTTGTCTAGCTCTGATTGATCAAGGCATCACAAAAACATGAACCTAGTTCAACTAATCATTGGTCAAAAACCAATGCAATATTCATCGAGGTTTAAATGCTTCAAAGCCTTAAGTCATCCGAGCCCTAATATTGTCAATTTGCCCATGAGCTCAATCTTTAGAACTTATGAAATCGATCACTCCCTTATCAAAGACCACTAGCATGCAAATCTCATGTGCTCTCGGTAAGCCTATTTAAGGGTTCTCAGTAGAATAACACGCCCAATATTCTTATCTTGAAATTGGAACTTTCTAGAAGTTCTTATCCATTAATTAGTTAATTGGCAATTAGATTCATTTGCTACACGAACAACCACATTAATTTTTTATTTTTATTTTTTACTTTTATTCTTTTATGTAATCTACTTTTTACTGGCGATATTGTTATATGCTTATAAATAGGGTTCGAAGATCAATTGTGGGGCAAATTATTAGGTCCGGTCACCGGACCTATTTCTAGGTCCTGACATCCACTAAAAATTTGCCACATTGACTGCGCTTTGACTCAAAAAACACAGTCAAAAGCGCATGTAAAGTGCAGGTGAAGTACAATTAAAGCGCAGTAAAAAAAAGCGCAGTCAATGCGCACAGTCAAAGCGCAATCCACTTGGCAAGTTTTTATTGGATGTCCGGACCTATTTTTAGGTCAGGTGGCCGGACCTAATAATTTGCCCAATTGTGGGCATAACACCATCTTGGATGGGTGCTGAAATATTACTTCCATGAATATTAACATCTATCTAAGATTCTCTCCCAAAATGTGCTCTCTCTTTCCCCTCTTTTCTCTTCAAACTCAATTTTTATTTGTAAGAGGGGAATGTAATATTAGATCCAATACCAATTAAGCTGAAGAAATAGATCAAGTATAAAACGCAATCCTTCAATTTTCATGTATAACTTGTTATAAAATGCATATTATATCAAAAATTATATATGGAGGCTTATGTTGGCTTGCAAGGTCCTCTATATGGTATATAATTTAGAAATGGATTAATAATTATGTTGTTTCATTCATAATTGATTATTTAATTTGTGCTTAACTAATAAGTTTGTTCTCTTGAAATTAATTATATTAATACAATTTTTTTTTATTATTATTAAGCTATTGTTGCGCCCATAAATTTCCTATATGAAGAAATAGAAAAAAATTTATGTACTTTTTTGTCTTCAATACACTAAGGCTTCGTGTGGGACAACTTTCTTACTGTTTTGCTTTTTAGATCGCAACCATAATTTTTGTTTGATAACTATTTTTTTGTTGCTTTTAAGATATTTTTGTGCTATGAAATTATTTTATGCAGTAACTTCAAAAAAAAAAAACTTTCTCCATAGCATCATTACAACCACTTTTACAAAAAGTTGCATTCATCCCAAACGGAACCTAGGGCTTCATTTTGGATAACTTTTGGTTGTTGCTTTCAAAAAAGAATTGAACTAAAAAGCTATTATAGAGAGTAGTAAGGAAGTTGTCCAAAATGAAATCAATAGTTCTAAAAGGATCAAACAAACTCCAATTTTTTTAAAATTTACAATCAAAATAGTTGTCTTATTGTGATTATGAGGATCATTGGGCAAGGAAACCGGCTTTAACCTATCCTTTTGTCAATTTAAGTTGATTATAATTAGTACACCAACAATATATATTTATTTACTATGATATGTTATTCTCTTCTAATACTTTGCTTTTGTTATAATTTTATATGCAAGTTTAACATATCATGAATTGACTTATTATGTGCTATATATGTTTGATACATTTTATTTCCCTAACATAACCCATCAATGCATCAGAATTTTTGAAATAAAGACAAAGATAATGATCCTTTTGTTCAAGAAGCATTGTCAAAAAAACTTCTCTTATTTTGATATTCAAGAAGATTTGTGACTGTAAATAATGCGGGGTGTTTTTAAATATTTATGTTGTTTGATTAGGTACTTCAGTGGCTACAGAAAGCAATGATAGTTCAAAGTTTGCTTGCGATTTGTTCGACTAAGCTTATTTTTATAATTTATTTTCTTAAATATCCATCTCAATGACTATTTTTTCTTCCACCTATATATACCTGTAGATGGTTGGAAAAAAAGTTTTAAAATAAAATACAATATTCTATTTATTTAGTTGTATGAGTAGTATATTTATTTAGTTACATGAATAAATAAGTTTATCAGTGAAAGAATTTACAATAATGTTGATACGTCATCATAAAATTATCTTGTTCGGGCACGAATCTCGAGGCAAAAAGCTAGTTGGAAACTTTAAAAAGTAAAAGGCGAGGGCACCTGAACTCCAATTTCATCGAGCTTGCAGTCAAACTGAGTGTCTCGGAAATACGACCGAACGACACCAAATTCAACCCAATCCGAGCCCAAATGGGTCCAAATCAAGGACCCGAAGCTCTGTTGGAAGGTTCGAATCACAATTGGAGTTACCAAACGGTCTCCGATTTTAACGAGCTTATACTCGAATCAAATGGCTTGACGAGACGAATCCAAACGAGCCCAAGATCGCCGAATTCTGACACCACTAAGGCCTTCAAATGTCCAACGAACGGTGCACGATCAAAGGGTTCAACATCAACCGTCCATTCAACCACTCCCTATTCGCCCCTGATCTCACACCTATTACAAGCCATGTCACTCCTGAAAAACTATAAATCGAGCCCTCATTCTTCGCAAGATGACTCAAGTGAGAAGAGAGAGAAGAAGAAGAGAAAGGGGAAAGGGAATCATCTCCTCCTCGACCACCGCCAGAGCTTTTCCCGTCGCCTGAATACGTCGGAACTCTGCCGGATTTTCGAGAAACGTCGGGATTTTACAGAACTTTGTAACTTTGTTAGAAGCTGATTGTAAACCGATTGTCTTGACTTGTGAGATGAATCGATCTTTGTACTTCAAACAAATACTAGTGAAATTATTTCAATTGGGCGTGGCCCCGTGGTTTTTTCCCTCTTCCGGGTTTTCCACGTAAAATTTCTGATGTTCATTCTCTTTTCTATTTGTGTGTTGAATATTCGTACAACGCTCATACACGAATTTACAAACTCTACCACCGCGTATATTTCAACCCACAACAAATGTAATATTATATTTATTTATTTACATAAATAAATAAGTTTATCAGTGAAAGAATTTACAATAATGAAATATTATTTATTTATTTACATGAATAAATAAGTTTATCAATAAAATAATTTACAATAATGTAATACTATTATAATACTACATTTATTTAAAATATAATATCAATAAAATGTAATACTATATTTAGTTAATTACATGAATAAATAAGTTTATCCATAAAAGTATTTATAATAATGATCATATTAATGAAAAATTAGAGTTATTAACATTAAATCATATTTTACAAATATAATTTATTTACTTATATTGGCAAGAAAATAAATATTTTTTAATAGAGTTAAATAGTGTCATAACAAAAAGTAAATCACACTTCAAAGGATGCCTCACTAAATATAATAATCTAATATTATGTAAATATATCAAATTCAAAAGACAAAATAAAAATAAAATGAATACAAATTACTTAGAAATCAATAACTCATAGAAATAAAATTAAGAAAATTTTCACTTTTGCAACACTCAATGAAACTCACAATTAGCATGGTTCTTCCAAAAAGTGAAGGTCATTTACGATTACATACAGGGGCGGAACCAGCCCTAATTTTGATGGGGAAGTAAATTAAATATAAAAATAATTAAATAAAAAAATAAAAAAATACTTAAAAATAAAAATAATTGAAATATTAAAAATTATATATATAATATTATGAAAGTTGTTTCAAAATTTTTTTAGCTTAATTTATATTTGATCTAAAAAAATTTTTTAGCTTCCAAATGCAAACGAAATGTATATCAAAATCATCACCATGTTTTCAGCCACAAAAAAAAATTTTAAAAAAATATTGCAAGAACAGGAAAAAAATATACATAATTGATATTCTTAGGTTTCGTTTGGGACGACTTTCTTCCTGCTTCATAAAGTTGATTTCTAGTATAAAAATTAAAATTTTTATAATAGAAAGTTGCTTTAAGAAGCAGTAAAAAAGCCGTCCCAAACACAGCCTTAATCAAATCCTACAAATTTTTTTGCACTAAAAAGTATTTCTAAACTAAAGTTAATAGCATAGAAAAATGAGCCTTCATTACTACCCATTTTCATAGCAATTAAAAAATAGAGAATATATATACATTGAGAGAAGATAAAGTAGAAGATGAATCAAGCCTTAAGAATCAAATGGTTCAAACGTAAAGAGGACAACATCAATGGTAGGTAGGGGCAAAAAGGCTTTTTAGGGGGGGCAAAATTGATTTTTTAGGAGAGGCAAAAACAATTTTTTACTCTCCTATAAGCTTTTTTTTTTTAAGGCGGGGGGCAATTGCCCCTCTTGGATTATATGGGATTCCGCTCGTAATTACATATTAACATATATTCAAATATAGCTTTCTTCATGCAAATTAGATATAGCTTGATGAAATACAACCATCTTCTCAGCAATGAAACGATATAACTCAACATTGTAATATTCAAAAACTTTCATAAGCTACGATGCCATTTGAAAAAAAAAAAAAAATTATTTGTGTCAAATATATAAATGTAGTTGAAATGATAGTAAAGCCTTAAGAAAATACTTAATTTTATGCATTAATAATAAAATTGAGATAAAGCTAAGATGACAAAAATTATATTCTCATAAAGTTGAGAAAGAAAGGAAGGGTGAGATATAAAAAATCAAATCATAGCATCAAGGAGGCCAACGATAAGAAAAAAGAATTCATAAGATTTAATATTAGAAGAATGACATGAATTGTTAATATTTTATTTAAGAAGAATCACAAGGTTCTTTTTGTAATAATAGCATAGGCATTATTAGAAAATTTTATTTAGCTTTTAAATAAGACGCTATTATTTTAACAAATAAGATTATTAATAAGATGTGATCATTCAATAAATATAATTAAATCCTAAACTCACCACTAGACAAACAAATGTGAACCAAAAAATTCACTAATAGATATGCTATCTTCTTAAGGGTGATAAATAATTATGAATGTTACATTATAATTATACATATATTGAAGTAACTTGAAAATCAAACTCAGTTGATTACTTTGTGATTATAAACTTAGGTTTCGTTTGGGACGGTTTTCTAATTGCTTCTTAAAGCTGCTTTTTAGTATATCAAATAAAATTTGTGTACTAAAAAATTGTTTTAAGAAACAATTAAAAAGTAGCCTCAAACGAAGCCTTAAATTATTGTTATATCTAAGAGCATCTCCAACCAAATGCCAAACGAGCGTATGGTGTCGTTCGGCCGCTCCAGCCGAACGCCAAATCTTCCGCCATTTACTTGCGGGTGAACAGTGCGACGCCAATAATGGTGTCGCACTGTTCACCTTTGTTATTTGCTCTCTCAACCGGAAAAATGCGCGAAAGGGAGAAGGATCGTTACCTTCGCAGAAGCACATAATGACGTTCGATTGGAGCAGCACCACGACATTTTGGAGTTTTGATGTATTTTGCCGTGAAAAATGAAGTTCTCCGTTGGAGATGCCCTAAGGAATGAATGAAGTTGAAGGACTTCATAATCTACTTCTGCTACTAAATAATCCCTTAGAGAACTTTATAAAGTTGTTCATAATATACTCTTATCTCATACAAAAGCAACAAAGCTTTACAAGAACAATATAATATAGTTATGACACTTTAACTATATTATATACCACTAATTATTTTTTTGGGGGAATTTACCACTAATTATTTTTTTGGGGGAATTTACCACTAATTATTTAAAATTATTTATATTTTAAATTAGAATAATAAATTAATTAGAAAAATTCCTAACTAAAAATAAAGAATTATTCTCTGCCATTTCCTCGACGCAATTCCTACGGTTCGCTTTTCTTCTCCTCCATTTCGTTGCCGTTCGACTTCGGCTGCGTCACCTGAACCTGAGGTAGAGCTTTGAAGAGTCGCTAGCTTCTTCGCCTCCGTCGACCTGTTCGGCTTTGCCTGCTTCATGTGAGATAGAGAACGGGTCACTAGCTTTTTCGCCTGCTTCGACGACGTTCCTTCCTGTCGGATCGGAAGTCACGGTAGTTCGACGACGTTGGATCGGAAGTAACGATGGAAGCTCGCACGCTGAGAAAGTAACGATTTTTCACTAATTTAGCGCACTTCTTCGAAAACGCCGTAAGTGGATCTTAGACTTTTGATTTAACTTGCATTTTTTTTTTTTTTGCGTTTGGCAGGATTTTGCTCAAATCTTGCTTAAATCTTGCGTAAATCCTGAATAAATCCGGTACCAAACAGCCCCTAAACAATTCGTCGCCATGAAGCTTGTCCGCCGCGACCTCGAGCCTGACGGTCCCGGCAGCATCAAGGTGCCCAACGAAAGGATAAACCCTCTTGTTTTTCTTTCTTTGTTTGATAAATGGAAATTTTGTGAGATTCTCTCTGTTTGCAGATAATCCCGGAGGAGGAAGATGACATGTGGCACGCCTACAACCTCATCTCTGAAGGAGACCTGGTTCAAGCAGTCACAGTGAGGTATTGCCCTTAAATACCTCTAGGTACTTCAATTGCTATCCTTCTTATTTTTTATCAAGTCCCCCCTTTGTTTCTTGCTTTATCTATAGTGTTTTGCACTGCTCATGTTTTTGAAGAATGTTTCTTCTTTTTTTTATGATGACTTGTTATGTTTTCTTTGGGAAATTGTCCTCTATCCCCTTTAGTAAGTAACTAAAATTATCTGCCATTCTTAAGGCTTCATGTTCTGAATGAGGTGATATTTGGGAAGCTGTTCCAAACCTCCTTTAAATTTACTTAATGTTTAAGGTTTACCATTTTTGGTGAGCTTTGTTGTATTCTTGGCTGGTTGGCTAGGATGATCAGCCCCCAGCTGCGTGTAATTCTAGGTTCTATACATTTCTTAAGTAGAGAAAAAGAGTGAGCATATAGATTCAATTCAAATTCTGAATGGTTTTAGAGCAATTGACCTTGTTGAGTAGATGGCGAGTATGAAGAATTACGACATGGACAGCAGATTTAACCTTAGAAGTCATGTCCAATCCCAGAGGAACGATCATCAACAACCTCAGTGGAACAGGAGGCTCCATCCTTCCCAGTATTACTTTGATTTTATTTTTTTCTTGATTGAATTGAAGTATGCGGGATCAGATTTTTAATAGGGTATTAGTTTGAGAAAACTTAGCAAGTTGATACCCAAGTATGATCTGTTCAACTTTATTTGTAGAACCATTACATATCATCTCTATTTTATTGTAGGAAAGTTCTCAGGGAACTGGCATCTGGTGGAAGAGATTCTGAACGTGTAAAGTTAAAGCTGGAGATTAAAGTTGAGGTATACTCACAAGGTTTATAAGCTCATTAATTTTTGGTCATCTTTTATGTTTTCCATTGATTTCCACTAATTTAGCTCAATTTTTCTTTTGTTGTTGTCGTCTCTGCCTGAGGTCGGAGCAGCAGACATTATTTCTGTAGCTACCATCTCCAATTCCTCTAATTTGGGCTTTGTTTGGAAGCTTCTGTTAATTTTTTAATAAAACCGAAAATTTTCCCTCTTTGCTACCCTTTGTGCTCTTGCTCGAACATGCATCAAGCACTAAGACAATTATTTTCATCTCATTTGCCTAAGATACAAGCTATTAGTCCTTATCTAAAATTCTAATATCCTCCTTTATTGATGCTTATTAAATGGAGATTATGTTTGATGTCTTGCATTGATCAATCAATTCTCCAATTAGGCAATTATCTTTACCATTGTAAGCTTAGACTTATTTATTTTTTTCTTCACCCTGGCCCTTCTAATTGGGGGTGTTCTATGAATATATTAATTTTATAGCAAAAGTTCAGAGTATTATTAGCTGCCTGGGCACCTTGAACTTTGACCCTATAGCTGTAGTATTGGATACCTAGATAGATGTTGAAACTCAGCAACTCCATTATCTGCTTTGAAGTTCCTCAAAATCTACCATTTTGCAACTAACTTAAAGACATTTCTTCCTTAAAATTCTAATATATTTTCAACCAAGTTAGATGTTGTTGATTATGTTAGCTATGTGCTAATAGAACAGCTGATTGTATACAGCTCATTTAACTCTGATAAAAGTTTTGATCATTGTAGTTAGTGAATGTTAATTCTTATCAGTTCGTTTGCCCCTTGTATGCCATGGATGTCTGGGATTAGGGATTGGGTAAATATTAATGAAGAAAGAAAGAGAGATGTTAAGGTAGTTCTTATTATAAAAAGAATGGGTGCTTAGGGAATGTAGAAGATAACCGAGTTATAAGAGACATTGTGAATCTGAATCTGATAAGTGTTGAGGTACAATTGCATAACATGTGCTATTATGTTATGTCTATGCAAAGTTTCTATTCCAAAATTCTGTGCATGGCCTATTTGAATGATTTGATTTATTTGTGTTGTTTTTTAGAGTGTAGATTACAATAAGGAAGGTTCTGTCTTGCGGATACGTGGCAAAAACGTCTTGCAGAATGAACATGTGAAGGTAAGCTTTTGGTATGACGGAAATAAGTCTCATCTTAGAGAGTGGACATGAGTACTTCTTCTAACTTACAACTTATCTAGATTGGCCAATTTCATACACTTGAAGTTGAACCACATAGGCCATTTGTGCTAAGGAAGGTATGCTTGGAAACCCTTGAATGTATTTCATGTCTTGCTTCCTGTTTCATAAATGAAATTTCACAATATGTTCATCTTATTATGCATCTCACATTAATTATGTTGACTACTTATCAATTAAATTTTGGTTTCTTTTTTTGAGGGGGGGGGGCAGAAATGCTCACTCACATGACTTTTAATACTTAATTTTCGAAATTACTATTCTTCTAGCATTTTTGAAAAGCTTTTTTACATGGAAGTCTATGGTCACTTAACGATAAGGGTAGTAGGACTAAGGAATAGTGCCTTCAAATCATAATCGTTAAACTTCATCCATCATCATTGAATTTGGAGTTGAGTTTGATTGAGTGGTTATCAGGCCATAATAGCTATTTATAAGTTGCAATTGAAACTTATTGGCTACTGATAAACTATTTATTATTTTTGTTCTGTTTATGCTTCAAACTTCTTGGTCCTAATGCCAAGGAGGATGGAGTTTACAGAGCAATATATTCTTTCTTTTTTATTGCCGTGATACAGATACAAAAAATTTCTATTATTTCTTCTATAATCTCGTGCGCTAACTCTGTTACTAAAAGTTGTTTTGTCGACTTATCCTTGCAGGATGTTTGGGATTCATTTTCACTTGATATTCTTCACCAAGCATGTGGTATGTGCTCCAAAATAAAGTATCCATTTACTATTGTTAATATTCTACGTAATGCTCATAATTCTCATGTTGATTGCATTTTTTTGGTTGATTGAAACTTGTCTCTATTATTGCCATGTAATTTTCCCATAACAAGTAATCCATAATGATGAATTATCGTGATACTGTCATCCTAAGGGGTAAACTGCCACCCATTAATAATAAAATTTAAATAGCACTTACCGCCGGCTATGCGTGGAAAGACTGCAAACTTAGAGTTGGTTCGTGTGTGTGCTTTGATTCGCTCAAGGGAAAAACTTGTTTTACCTTTTTGTTTTTCTTTGATAGTGGAAAATTTTTTCTTAAACCTTCAAAAGTACAAATCAAGGCTTTGGAACATCATTTCTAATATTGAAACTATATAGGAGCAAAATTTTGTTGAAGCCACAATGGAGTTGTTGTCATTTATGGAGTTTCTTTTAAATATACATTCAAGAATGGCCAGGATAGCGCCATACTGTACCTCCCACTTTCATAGCTTAAGTTACCTAAATTTGATTAAAAAACATATTTTAATGTCAACTTTTAATATGAATTTGATCAAACTAAAAAAGAATTTATAAAATTTTAATGCACTTCTCATCCTTTCCATCCTTGAAGCTTCCAAAGCTATCATAATGTTTCATAAGTTTTGGTCCCTGGAATTCCAATGTTCTAGATCAAGGCCAGCAATATTGAGGTCAAAATTAGTGCCTCCATGATTCAAATCCAATGGGAAGTAACGTGCTATGCATGCTGGTTGGATTGTAGTCTTGCAGCCTCTCACACACCTCTCTAAATTCTAATACATCCTTACATGCTATGTGCAAACATAAATGTGCATTTCTATCTTTGTATCCTTGAAGTCTATAATTTTTTTTGATTGCAATGGGTAGTAATTTAAGCTTATCAAAAGTTTATATTTTTACTATGTATGTTTGTCGGCATTACAATAATAAGAAGAAATAATGCTATATTGGAAAGCTTCGAGTATATATGTGAAAAGGTTGGAGTAGCTCCAGTGGCATATAAGATTAGAGAGAGTTCCTTAGATGGTTTGGACACATAAAATGTGGGTCTTTTGATGGCTTGGTTAGGAGAGTAGACATATTAGGTTTGGCTTATGTTAAGAAAGGCAGAGGTATACCTCAAAAGACTTGGTTATAAAATATTAGAAATGATCATTTTTAATTAGTTTTAAATAAGAATTTAATTCTTAACAAGACACTATAGATAAAAAATGATTCATATAACCTAATGGGATAAAAGCTTGATCATGTTGTTGTATCTATTAGAAAGCTTTGCTTCATATAGGTTTTTTATTGCACTCTATGATGTTCGAAGGATTTTGAATTCAAAAAATATGGAGTTTCATATATCTTTTCATTAATTCCTTTCAAGTTTTAAAAGCACGAGCCCTCTTTGATTTTTATTTTTTATATGTTGCACTTATGCAGCTAAATGATTAGCTTTGCATTTTGATTTAATTTCAATGCAAGTTGAGAACTTCTTTAAAGAATAGCAACTTTCTAATTATTTTGAAATTTAATTTTCTGGTGGCAATTTGATTAGCATAAAGTTGAAATTGGCTTAATTTATTATCATAGAAGTTGTAGAGAATTGCATCAGATCATGCAATTTTGCTGAGAGATGAGCAAGATATTCTCAAGTTATTGTGAGGAAATAGATTCTCTGCATGTGAGTAATTTGCGCCTTATATAATTGGGTCAACTAAAAAGATGAATATGATGGTTGTTGGGGATCATTCCATGAATTAAACAATAAAGAAAGATATGTGATCATGAGAGAAATTCATACAATTTACAGAAAAATTCAGATTTCTAGATTTATGTATAATTTGGTCCTCATGGAGTTGGAATTGACCCAAATAATGAGCATGAAAATTGCGTGGATCGAATTATGATGCCAAATAAAACATTTTGAGATTTTGATAAACAAGTAATTTGAAAATTATTGATAGAATGGTCATAGAGATTTTTTAAATTTTGTTTGTGTTCTTAGTTTATGAGTGATCGATACTTTGTGAGATTTATGATCAACAAAGTTGGTGAACATGAAAATTAAAGAGGATTATGCACAAATCTTCCATTAAAAAAAAAATGTTATTCTGATGAAAGATAGGGGTGATATGCCCAAATTTTCATAAAGGTTTTCTATGGGTTCTCATTGTATGTGTGATCCACATCTCATGGGATAAGAATGGACTAAAGTGGCGATCATTAAATTTATAGAGGATTACACTCTGAGTCCACCATTTGAAAATCCTATGATTCCATGAGGGAGTGATCCACGCCTAGTGGGATCAAAATCAACGAAAGTGATGGATACAAAAGTTATATATATGATTGAGCTATGAATCAACCAAATAAAAAATCATATGATTTTGATTAAAGATAAGGAAGATACACCCAAATTACTGAAAATGGCTCAACATAATTTCAAGATTCCCAGGGCCGTTTCATGCCATTTTTAACATCATATTGGTGCCGTTGATACACCCAATGGCTCGCTAATTAGCATAACCATATGAGGATGTTGACTAGATTCCCTTTTGGAATTAAAAACTGAGTTAATTGATGCAGACCATAGCTTGTTTTGATGATAGCCTTTCTAGTTCATATATGAGGCTAGCATGATGTTAAGGCAAAGCAACTTCATGCACAACATTCCTTTCCTAAGGAATATATTTTAATACAATGATGTGAATTATGCTTAGAAAATACGTTTATGTGTTATCAGACTAATGTAAGCTATAACTGTCATTAATTTGTTCGCTAATTATCCTATCTAATATTGAAGAGTAATTGGATATCATGGGATTGCATTTCAGATCCTGCTGCAAGTGCTGACCTGGCTGTTGTTTTGATGCAAGAAGGTTTGGCTCACATGTTTCTAATTGGGAGAAGGTATTGGAATCTGATATCATTTTTATATAATGACGAGTTAGGCAATTAACTTTTTGAGGTGTTTACAGGAGAGATTTTCAAAAAATTATACGTCTTTGAGAACTTTGAATATTAATATGTTAAAGTTATGAAAAGTTTCACAAGCTTTCCTTTATTGTTTTCATGAATGTATCATAGTTGATTTGCATTAGAAGTATAACAGCTGTAATGGGACGTGATAATCAGTTTTTGTTTTAGTAAAAGGATGAGGTAAAAAACCGTAAAAACCATACTTATTTATGCAACGATGTCTTAATGCCCAGTGCTTAGTTAGACTTTGTTTGGGATAGCTTGCTTACTGCTTTTTAAAGTAGTTTTTTATTACAAAAATTTCTTGAACTAGTTTGAACTAAAAAGCTGCTTTATAAAGCAGTAAGAAAGCTGTTACAAACGAAGCCTTAATGTGAGGCACAAAGCGAGGCGAGATGCGCGGGAGCGAGGTGAGACGCCCAGGGCTTGCGGGTAGCGGGCAGGTGAGACGAGACTCACGGGGCGATGACAGTGGTTCGGCAGTTCGGGCGCGAGTTGGGCACATGAGATGCGGTCCGTGCGGGCGAGGCGAGATCCTAAACGGGTCCAAATCTGGTTTATGGGTTGACCCAAACGGCCAAACCTGACCCAAAATTCGAAACGGGTCAAAAATCGGGACTCGAATCCGACCTGTTCTTAAAACGGAAAAGTTCGGATCGGGTTTTCGTGTTGTGTCAAATTTTGACACCCCCAGTCACTCACATATTTATAAATCATCTTCATTAGATTTGTCTTTTCATTTTATGTTTTTTTATCCATCATTACCATTGGACATGATTTCATCACCAGCTGGAACAAAATTAGTGAACCAAAAGGAGAAAAATAAAAAAGAAGAGAATAATTAAAGGCATTGGTTAGTGGTTCTTGAAATGGTCAAATAAAATACATTTAAAAGTGGATTAATACTATAATTTTTTGGGGATTTTTATTCAGCAAACATTTGCCCAATCCATTGTGTAGATTTATATGATCCTATGTTCTTAGTAGTTAAATTTCTTAAGGATTTCTAAAACAAAAACAACAACAACAACATTAAGCCTTTATCCCACTACGTGGGGTCGGCTACATCTTAAGGATTTCTATAAGAAATATTTTAAAATTTGAATGAATTATAACCTGATCACTTTGGTTGAGTTTTTATTTATCTTGTGTTGGCATCTTCAGTAAACTTGTAATTTTTATAGTGTATGGTAAGCTTTTGACGAATATTTTCATGCAAATCATGCAATTAAATATTAAGCAGGTAAGTGTAATAATAAAAATATTTATAAGCTTCCGAATTGAGATTAAAAAATTTTAAGTGTAGTGGAAGACGAAGAAAAACTAACATTTATGTTGATTAGATTCCAGAAAGTTGTTTTGGCAATTGATAAACCGCACTTAACTTGAGCTAAATTAGGTGTTCTTATATATGGACAAGCTATTTGTTTAAAGACAAGTAATCAAATGGTTTGAATATTAACTGTGCATAATTATGTTTGAATTTAACTAGATAAATTGAATTTTAAGTTTTCATGTTTTGTTGAAAGCAATATTCTTAAATCTTTGGATATGTCGTTGTAATTTGATTTTCTCAATAAATTTTTTAATGAATTTGTAATTAAAAACTACGAATAAAAAACGAAATTGATATCATTTTATATTCATATTTTAATTGAGATTTTGGTTCAGATGTGATCTAGTATTCAAATTCAAGATTTTAGTCATGAATATGGCTCAATTGTAAGTTTAATTGCATGAATAGCTTTTAATCTAGGTGATGTGAAACCATGAATTATTTTCTTAGAGATAATAAAGTTTGTTGGAGCAATGATAAAAATAATCTTAAAGCTTCTCAAAATTGAAAACTCAAGAGAGATCTTAGAATTAAACAATGCTTAGGCAATCCATCACAACTAAATTTGCAAGTTCTTTAAAATAACAACATAAACAAAAGTAATGAAATGATTAGTCAACTAGAATTCGACGGTTAACAAAGCGATCGTCTCATCTTGAGGCTCAAAGTCACTCTTCTATGTCTAGGGTTGTCGGAGGAACAAGAACCATACAAGAAACGAAATCACTCCAAGGTAGACGACGCAGACGATCCGTAGTGATGGCGAGGGATGCGGCGGCGATGGAGGTGGAGAAACGGGTGGATGGCCGTTGATGGTCCAATCGTAGTCCTGGAATTGATCGTCTATGACGTCCATGAGAGTGGGAAGGATGCGATTCAAATAGCCTTCAACAGCATCGTCGGAGCCAAACCCGACGTCGAAGAACGGTGAACGGGTGATGTGGATGTCTCCGTAGACGTCGAATACGAGTCCGCTATCAATTTCAGGATCCGCCATGCATCATGAGAGATCGTGGCGTCGAGGTGGTGTAAGGTGGCAGAAGTGTCACTTAGGAGAGGTGTAGCCAAGGGGACAGGTGGGGGAAAAGGGCTTAGGTGGGAGAAAGGGGTGAGGGGGCGGTTGGGCTAGGTGGAGAGTTGAGAGAGCTAATCAGAAATCTGAAGTTTAATTTCCAATTAGGAGAGATGGGGGAGATTAATTTGAAAATCAAATTACCAAGGGAAAATAAAAAGGGGCAGCAATGAGGTGGAGGTTAGGGGCTGATTTTGTGGAGAAATTATTGTAATTTTGGAAGGGGAAGAGAGCCCATCAATGGGTCGGACACATGAAGAGGAGAGAAGGCTTGAGTATTAATCAAGTGGGGCCCACATAATTAATCTCAGATTTCAATCAAAAATTTGAATTGAAAATTCAGATTTCCTATGGGGGAAAAGTTTCTTAATTTATGGCAATCAATTGAATTAATTATAATTTCAAATTTGAATTGAAATACAATTAATTAGATTGCCTAAAATCAAGGATTTAATTTAGGAAAGCCATTTATGTCTCATGGGGAGATTTGAAATTTGAAATTTCAAATCTTAGGAGGGAGGCCGGCGGCTAGAAGGGGGGAATGGGCCAAGGGGGGGCGGGATGGATGGCTGGCGGGTGTAGGCTGCTTGGGAGCCGGCGGCTTGGGGGAGCCAATGGGCGGCGGCAAGGAGCAAGGGGAAGGAAGAAGGAAAATTTTCTAGAGATTCGAGTGGCCACGAAGTCACTCACCTCAATTACCCTCAATCTGAATTTCCACAAAGATAGCTTGGACGAAAATCTAAAACTCACAAAGAGATCTATCTTCTCCGAGGAGCTCACTAAGAGATCTAGGAGGAATGAACTCACTAAGAAACATATGAGCAAATTTTTCATTCATCAAAAACTAAACTCCAAATACAATGACTAAGCCTTTATATAGGCCATCCGAAAAATAAAAACCATAAATACGACATTTCCCTTGGGCTACAATATGCAATAACTCCCTCATAGGGGTACAAGTGGAAAACATAAAATATAAATGACATGAATAAAAATAAAACATCAGAAATAGAGACTGAATCGTGGCCGTCGCTCGACGACCCCTCCGATGGTAGGTGTGCCGAAATCTCATATGGATGTCCTCATCACTAGGTTTTGGTGCATATTCTAGCATAGGCTCCTACATTACTAGTGGACATCTGTTGTCCAATGAGGTTTACATAATCCCTTAAAACTACTATCAAGACTGCATGTTCAATGCTCCCTGCATTTCCTGCATCTCCACTTATCATATTCTTTGTCACAAGCAAAAATTTTGTGAAGCGACTAACCATACTAAAGGAAAAAAGCAAGTGCATCAACCGCTCCAACCTGAATTTCATCCTTTGAATCTTCCGACTTAATCAATTCGATATCAACTTTATCCTTTGAGATATCTGTATTAGCTACCTACTTTGTCTCAACTGACATTTCCATCTTCAAAAATACCCACACCAATAGAAGCTAAAGGTGCTTTTACTGGTTTTCTCATTTTCAAATATTGGTTTGGTTTCAGTGTTTTTCAAATCTTTGTTTTTGGATTCTGAAAGCACAGTTTTTTGGGATGTGGATATCTTGGAATAATCACTTTGTATAGGACTTAGGTTTTTATTAGCACCATTAGCTCGGCTTTGCAAGTTTATTTCTTTGCCATCTTTTTTCACATATTTCTACTTGGCGATCATTTTATCCTCAGAAGCATCTTGTGTTTCACTTATAGAACTCTCACTTTTCTTCTTCTTAATCATTCGCATCTTTAACTTTCTCATCCTAGGATCGCCGCTGCCTAACTTCTTCCTCCTTCAGTGTAGCTGTTGTCATGATCCCTCCATTTTTCCCTTGTATATCGAGGGTGGGAATCTCACCTTTCTTCCATTCGCCTCCCATGATCCGATCCCCATGGCTCAGCTTGCCCACCTCCTTCTCTGGTTGTCCACTCACCTAGTTCAAACGACCTTCCATAGTGGTCGGTCACCCTACCACCTCCACCATAAAACTCCTTTCCTGTTGTCCCCCCATCCGAAATCCCTATTTCACCTCTTATCAGAGCCCTAGAAGGTGGGTTTTGATGAAAGCTCTCTTCGTAGAACTCTTCGCGCCCGATCTCTTTCCCTTTAGATTTGACCAAGGGAATCCCAATCAAATCATGGTTGGGGTTAGCAATCGGAGCCGCTGGTGGAGTTTTGGATTGCATCTCAATGAGCTTCTTCAGCATCTCCTCAAACTGAGGTAGAACGATGGGGGGGTTTGGTTAATAAATTTTCCTAAGTGAATGTCCAATTGGGGAATTAATTAATTTAGGAGGGAGAGAATGAGATGGGGGTCGGCCAAAGGAGGGGAGAGAAGTGTCTAGGTTCGATGAATGTAGGAAGAGTGAATTGATTTCCAATGAATTTCAGATTTAATCATTCCTTGATTGAGGGAAGACTTTCCAAAATTAAACAAAACAATTTAGGAAAGAATTTGAAAATTCAAATTATTTTGAATTAAAAAACTTAAAAATTAAAATGAATTAATTTAGGAAAGAATAAATTTAGGAGGGAAAAGGGTGGGGCTAAAGCCGGTGGTTAGGAGTGGGTAGGGTTTAAGTTGGGCGGCAGTTTTTGGAGGGAAATTCAATTTCAGAATTTTGAATTCCAAATGAAGGGGATTAGGGCTTTAGGAGATGATTTAAAGTTTGCCAAGCGGGGAATCTTAAATTAGGAATGAGTATTTAGTTCAAATCCTATTTGAATTTGAAATATGTTTGATTGGAATACTTTTCTAAAATAAGATAACTAATTTAGGAAAAGATTTGAAGTTTAAATTCATTTGAATTTAAATTTAAAACATTTCCAAAATTAAAACAAATCCAAATAGGAAAGAAGGAAACTAGGATGAGAAGGCTAAGGAAAGTGGCGGCTTGGTGGAGAAGGCGGCGCTTTGGTAGGGTATTAGGGTGGAGATGGGGAGGAGACTGGCGGTTGGAAGCAGGGGAGGGTGGTGGCCGACGGTTGAAAGGGAAAGGGCGTGGGTGGCCGGTGGTGGGGAAGAGGATGAGAGGTAGAAAGCCGGCGACTAGGGGAAGATTTAGCCGGCGGTTAAAGGAGAAGGAGGTGAGGGATTAAAGAAAGAAAATAAACTGCGAGTCTCGGACTCTTCCAAAGACTGACGGGTATTGCGTTGCCCTTCACCAATGGACTTCAACCGCGAGTCCGGACACATCCTGCGGATGGTGGGTATTTCATTGCCCTCACATAGAGACTTCCACTCTCCTGAGAACTCCCATAGCTCTCAAGAACAAAGTGTAGAAACAATTTTTTTATTAATCCATCCTTGTCTAATACTGCAAGGGCCTCTATATATAGGCCTTAAAAGAAATTAAAAGACAACTTTTCCCATTGGTCTTACATAAGACTAGATTCTTAAGTAAGGGTAAAAACGGAAAATGCATAATTAAATAAAAAAACATAATTAATAAACTAAGATAAAATGGAGGGATATCAACCATCGATCTTCGTCTCTTCCTTTGATTAACCCTCCAAATCGGCTCTCCATTCGATTTTCTATAGTTGAAAACCTTCCTTCGATGGTTGAGAATATCTTCTTAATCCCGGATTTGATTTGCTATATTTTGGCATTCATCACATCCACCTTCTTTGTTGCCATCTCTCCAAAAACCACACTCTGATACCAATTTGATGTGACTTGGAATTAAAAATAACAAAGGAGATAAGAAATAAATGCAGGAGTACCAATTTAGGGGATGAATTTGGATTTCTTCTTAAAAAAAAATGTAAGATGCAATTGATTTACTTTTCTAGAGGTAGATCAGCTCTCCTACAAACCCTAGATGTCGTTAGGAAACTCACAACAAACCCTAGAATAAACTTCAGCAAAACATAATCTCAAACCCTAGATAAACATAACCCCCTTAAATAGCCATAACACTTAAGAAACCTAATTGGAAGCTTCCTTACTAAAACGTCCCTAATTCAATCCTTCTGAACATATAATAAACATAATTGGAAGCTTCCTAATTAAAACCTACCTAATTAAAATAAACATAATTGGAAACCTTCTTAAATAGTTTTCTCTTAATTAGGGACCTTCCTATACAACTTCCTCTTAATTCCTCCTCCTTACATAATGTAGTTATATGCTCCATGTGATTCTTTGATGATTTTTGTTGTTTTTCTGATTTGTATGCATAATATGCATGACGATAGGTATAAATTTCTGAGCTATTAGTTACAGAAAACTTTTTAAAGATTATTCTTATAATATTCAACTTTTATATATGAATAGACAAATTCATAGACTAATGCCTGTTTAAACATCCATTCAATGATGTCCTTGTGGCTTTTGAAGATTTGTGTCATCAAATTACCAATACCTATGTTCTATAATTCGGCCCTGAATTCTGAGTTTTTACATCTCTGGCTTAATTCCGTAAACACTATTTTACTATGAAATAACTACGCCTACATCAGAGAATGAGTTTTTATTTTTTTTTTTAATTTTTTTATTCCTTTGGATCTTCTCCTTTGAGCAGCATAACAACAACCCGCTCCCGTATTGAAACTTCTATTCCAAGGAAGCACGGTCCGGCTATTGCTGGCTATGAATCAGTAAGCTGGAGCATTGTCATTAAGTGAATCATGTACAGTTGCTGAAGTTTGATCTAATTGAGTAACACTTCTTGCAGGCTCTGAAAAAATTCTTTGAGAATGTTCTACAGGTACACTCTGTTTTCATCTCTCTCAATTTTAGCTAAAATTAATAGCATTTTGATGAATTCCCATGACATCTAATGGAATTTCAATTGACTCAGAGTGTGTTAAAGCATATTGATTTTAAAGTTGTTCGATGTTTAGTGATTGCAAGTCCAGGCTTCACAAAGGTATGATTAGTTAGATTTCTAAAATTTATTGTATATTTTCTAGATTATTTTTTTATTCTTGTAGTCCCAAAACATTGGATCGCTGCTATGCTTGTGCCAACGGTTTGGTTTTATCTTGCAATAGCTGTAAGAAATGTTCTGGTTAAACCTTGTATTTTATAAAGCTATGCCCTGAATGATTTGTTTGACGGGGAATTCCATTTTCAGAATGTAATAAGTTGTCTTTACCTTTCGATTGATTTTGCTATTAGATTTTGTTGCATACAACAAATTTTATAATCATTTTGACAGCCAAAAGTGCTTCTTCTAGTTATCTTCTCCTTATTGTGTGTTTTTTCCTTGTGCTGTGGTGGCTTCAGCTTATTGGATTATATTTAAGATATTTCATTTTAACATTTTTTTTTTTTCTGTGTGAAGGATCAATTTCGTGATTATTTACTATTAGAGGCAGAAAGACGTTCGCTAAGACCAATAATTGAGAATAAGTCCCGCCTTGTTCTTGCTCATTCAACGTCAGGTTACAAGTGAGCTCTTTGGTAACATTTCTTGCAAGATTTTTTTTTTTAAAAAAATTTATTCACTAAAAGTTCTCAGTCATTTTTGGATAGTTCCAAAAGTTAGATTGTGTTTGATAAGTGGATTATTGATTCAAACAGACGAGTCTTGGTTTATTTAACAGTTTGATTGAGCTCAATCTCAACTGTTGCCAAGCTAAATAGTAGCAACTAATTACATCTTGTCAGAAGTTGATTTACTTTTGTAAACTAAAATAAACTCATATTTGAGTACAATCATCGATGTCATGAATCAGGTAGCACATTGTATCCCTCTCTTAGGTTCTTTAATTTCCTAATTTGGCTCTTGCCGCAACCGGCAAGTTAAGGGGTATATTAAATGTTCAAAATGCATTATTTAAATGAGATTGCTTGTCTAGCACTAAAATTTCTAGAATGATTTACCGTAGCACTCTATGTCAAATATGCTAACTAAATTAAAGTTAATTGTACCAAGTTTCCCTCCATTCCCATTGAACAAAATTGTTAGCCGCCAAGTATCCAGATTCAATATCCTTGTGATTTACAATGATTCGTGGGGCTATTTGTACATAAACACCTTTCAACAAAGCGGCATCCAGTAGAATTGGGTAAGAGCGAGTGGAAAACTTAGAAAAGATAGATCACAATATGATTATTTGCAGACTGTGGGAGTAACATCTATTTAGGATAATGTATTGAAAATAGGCTTAAAATGGTTTATGTATGTACAACGACGAGGGAAAGTGCACAAATATGAATGGTTGATAAAAAAAATTTGAAGGATTAGGAAGAAAAATGTGCATACCATAAATTACATGGATATAAGTTGTGCAAAAAGATTTGTGTGAAACAAATATAATATCTCAAACAACACTTAATAGGAATGCATGGATAATAAGGATTCAGAAAGCTGACTATAAATAATTGGGATAAGGTTAGGATGAATGATCAAATAGAATTATTTAATTACCTATATGATTAAGCCTAATGATTGTGGGCTCCAAAAATTTGAGCTTTTGGGGCCTTGGCCTCTCCACATATATTTAGGGAGAGTTTTTGCAGATTATGTTCCAGGAGAAATTTTTGGAAGGTAGATTAGATACCAGATAAGACATTACCTAGAGATTTCGCCTTCTTAATGTGAACTTTTAGATTTGAGTTCTGGTTTTCTATAGGCGCAAGCGCTTATAGTTAGAGGTGTTAATATTTGACCCGGCCCGAAAACCCGACCCGAACTCGGCCCGAAAATTTCGGGTTCGGGTCGACCCAAACTCGAACCGGGTCGGGTTCGGGATTTCGACCAGTTTGTAAAATCGGGTCGGGTTCGGGTTGACCCGGAAACCTGAAATCAACCCGGTTTGACCCGGTTTTAATTAATTTAGGAGGATTTTAAAGGATTTTTATGAAATAAGTATATGATATTTCAAAAAATTATAAACATTGTTGCCCAAATTAAATTAATCTTGATTTATTTTAAATTAATTGAAGTAAATCTTACCTTAATTTGATTTAGATTTAAATAAATTAAATTAAATAAAAAAAATTTAATGAAATATACCTGAAGCGGGTCGGGTTCGGGTTGACCCAAACCCGAAGCGGGTCGGGCTCGGAAAACTGACTCGTTTGTAAAAGCGCGTCGGGTTCGGGTCGGGTTGAATAGTGTCGGGTCAATTTCAGGTTGGACCCGAACCCGACCCGTGACCCGTTTTTGACAGCTATACTTATAGTTAATTATCCCTCTCGATAATGAGAGAAAACTTTCAATTAAGGTTAGTCATTATATAGACACGTAGTATTTGGCGTATAGTAGAAACAAATTTAGAATTAAAAATTAAAATTTTTACTAACTGTCACTTAAAACGGATGGTGGGAAGAATGATGATGAACCCGATCAAGTCCTTGAAATGTACCTATGATGTTTTGCCAAGATGACTCATTCCAAAGTGTTATCAGTACTTCAGAGACACATCGACTGTGGGCCAAGTGGCTGGTTTGGTGGAGAATTGGTATAACACTCTTATCATTCAACTTTACAGATGACTCATTCCAAAGTGTTGTAAGGAAGAGACCCACCTCACTAAGTGCACTTTGGGTAGAATAACACACCGGCCTCGTAGGTAGAGTAGTATTTAGATGAGAGGGATATAGGGTGTTGGCTGAATTTGAAAGGCATTTGTTGAGGGTTCAACAAATTTTGAAGAAGCATATAGATGGACACATGAATGACATCCAATTTGAGATAGGAGATAGGGCATACTTAACAAAGGATGGTAGCTAACAAGAGGAATAAGAAGTTGGCCCCGATGTATTTTGGTCCTTATGAGATAATGGCGAGGATTGAAGCGGTGACTTATCGATTGAGGTTACCTACAACCAATACTATACATCCAATGTTCCACATGTCATAGTTGCGGAGAGCTATCGGGTATCATGCATCCAGTTCAGAGTTACTCGTGATATCGACAGAGGATTTGAAGGTGATGTTGGAACCACTGAAGCTGAAAGGGGTGCTACAGGGAGAGGGAGGGATCAAGGAAGTACTGATAAAATGGAATAACCTACCCTACTATGACGCCATATGAGAGTCATACGAGAGGATAAGGTGGGTCTTAGGGAGGGAGGTATTGATAGGGCTGGTCCACCCTGGATCGACCAGGGTTTATTCTAGGCAGACTAAGCCCGGTGAATAGGAGTGGTTCTTCCCCTTTGAATAGGGCCCAAGGAGCAAAATTTGAAATTGGTGGAGGTGGCGGCTAGGAGGTAAAAATAAGGAGCTATTTTAAGATTTTGCTATTTTATGCATTAAGTATATTTTCTACCTAGGGTTTAGTTTTTTTCTTTTGCACGTGTTTGCTGAAATTAGGGTTTCTTGGGTTGTGAGAACTCTACTTGGTGGCTATGGATTTGGGAGAGCCGTATCTTCCTCTCCAATTGAATATCCAACTATATCTTGCTATTTTCTTTCATATTTCTTGCAATAAAAGGATTTGTGGTGTGTTCATCTCCCCAAATTATTCAAATTCTTCTTGCGGTTCGCTGATTTCAGTAGAAATTGCTTCTACTTTCTATCAAATTGGTATTAGAGCGTAGATCTGGAAACCTATGGCGGGGAGAAAGGTAGAAGTGTTAGAAGGGGAGGCATTCTCTCCTCCTTTCAAAAGGGGAGGTATTCATTTTTTAAAAAGTAGTGATTGTGCCTGCAGGCTTGAAGAGATTTCTAAATCAATTTTGACATGATTTGATTAATTAATAGCATGAAGGTGAGTTTCCAAGTTTAGGATTCTTACAAATTAGAGCAATTGGTCTCTTGTTATTATCTCTACAATCTTTACAAAATACTCAAAATTAGTTTGATTGGCTCTACTTATTGTAGGATTTGCAAAATGAACCCTTGGGGGTTCTTGTAAAATCCTACATTAAGTGGCTAGTTTTTCAAACCAATAAAATGCATTTTAAACATCCAATAAAGTCATAGAGAATTTCACAAGCTCTAACCAATGCAAGTTCCTATAGGTTTTGCCAATTTTGTCATGACACATGATTTGGGAAAAAGGAACACAAGTTGCAACATTTGGGAAAGTCTACACCTCAACATTTGATTTGGGATCAAATAACATCACCTAACCCATGGTTTAGTTGTAGGCGACTATGAGGAGGCAACATGGATGTAAAAAACATGCATTTGGAGGTTGTTGAATATCAATCCAATGACCCTATGAGCATCAACATCATCCACATGCTCTCACATAAGAGCAAACAAGTGAAAATCGCCGGATTTTCACTGTTTTGCAGAGAGGACAGCGAACATAGAATTTATTATGAGCTTTAGAAAATGAAATGCAAGGTTTCTAAAGACCTAGGGGATTTGGGAGCATCATAGGTTTGGGAGCATCATACACTCAAAACGTAGGCATGAAATCTTTCTTTTTGGGAGAGAAAAAGAAGGATTTTGTGCTAGAAGTTGTAGGGGAGGAGGAGAAAGAAAGGTCCAACTTGGTAACAAAAATGCTGTCACGACCCGACCCGGCTTGCCCGAAATAATGGGGCGGGAACAGTCAATTGTACGGAAAACTCATACAAACCATAAACAATTTCATTTACTCTTATAACAGGACATGAACATCATCAACACATAATAAGAAAGAGCTACTAAAAACATCAACTAAAAGTTTTCAAATTTGTTTCTTCTAAATTACAATAACTAAAAACATAAACATCAACATCAACATAAACTCCGACAGACTTCTCAGATACAATCCACTAACTCAAACTCATAACAAAAAACATAAAACCTTTCTTCCTGAGGCCCTCTACGACGGTAGGTGTACTGCCGTCTCGTTGTCATTACTTTCCAGATGGTTCTCCTGAAAAAGATTCCCACAAGCAGGTGAGCTTACTCGCTCAGCAGGTAATTCATATTTTTTATAAAAATTTGCATAAAATCAAAATAAAACATCTTTTCATAATAAAACATTAAACGACGGTTAATCTTGCATAAGTTCATAACATTTGTATAAGAAACTTTTTCATAATAATTCCTCTATCATAAACCTTCACTTAATGTTTTTTCTCAAACTTCAACTTTCATATTGCGTAGAAAACATATATAAATCGTATTATGCATAATGTCTATTATATCACCCGTCTCGGAGGTGCCCATAAATTTTGTACTGATTAGTTACACATTTTCATATCATTTAGTCATTCCTTTACCATTGGCTCTAACGAGCCCCTTTACCATTTGGCTCTTTCGACCCCTTTTACCATTTGGGCACTCCACATTAACATTCTCAGTTTTATATCATAATTTATAATTTATGTTCAGTCAATCATATGCTTAATGAGAAACAATTGTGAATAAAAAATCATTTGTTTTAAATATGAAAATCTTGAATCTAAACATAATATGAAAGCTCACTGACATTATGAAATAAAAGACTTTAATATGTTATTTGCCAAAATAAAATTTGTAAACCATATAACTTGAAAGTTATAACTATTTGCATTGAATAAAAGAAGAAAACATAAATATGAAATTTTTATAATAAATATGAGTACATACCTTAACACAGGCACAATACTTCTTCAAAGTGTCGCTTTGACACACACTTTGATCTCCTTAAAGTTCACAACCTAATAATCACATAAAAAGACATGTCACAATAATGTTTTATGTGTCAAATCAATCAGAATTTTGCGTAAAATTTTATAAAATTATTTCCGTCAAATTTCGTTAACTTTGAATTTTTTACTTAAGTCTTGTCACGATGCATCGAAATGCGTGCGATGACCTACGATCGTCGTTTTCGGGTTTTACAAATGCTATTCAATTATTTCTACTACATCGAATGATCTCTTGAATTGGTCAAGAATTTTCAGTTTATGGCCGCTTCTCTATGGTACCAGTTGTTGTTTCATTGAATTTGCTTCATTAATAGGCTGTTGTTTCGACTTTGATTGTTTTGGGTTGGCACTGAGATCGAGCCCAAGGCAAGCAAACCTCATTTTAGTATCCACAAGGCTTGGAGACCTAGGTTTCACAAGTTTGAGGGATTTTGTCTCGCTAGAGCAACTGTCTGAGGCTAGCCGATGTGCTCTCACTTTGAAAAGGCGAGATAATGGAAGGTTGAAGAGTGTGCTTGCTATCCAAGATACTTTTGGTGTTGTCTTTATCGTCAACACCTCGCTGATATTTCTATTTGTGCTGAAGGAAGAAAGATCCTTTAATACCAGCCTTTTATCACTCTTTAGTAGCCTTCCTTCTTCTTTCAATCACTAGAAAGCTTCATACCGTTTGCCTCTTCTCGATTTTGAAGGAGTAGGAGCAACAACTCGGTTTTGCCTTCAGGGATCAAACATGTAGTCCAGAAACTCTAGATATGTCGTATGAAGGAAGAGAGGCCGCATGATAGGCTAGTAGGTGAACTCCCAACTTGGGTCGGTCCAGGTCACACATGAAAAGTGGAATCCCTTGGTTCGATCCTTGCTCACGGGCTGAAAAGACCACTATCCGCTCAAATTTTGATCTTCTCTGCTCGGTTCAACTCATCATGAGAAGGCCCTCTGATGAGGACATCGTCAACGATTTCGACACATGTTTTATCAGGAGACGCCGGAGATCGACGACCATGATCATGAGTTGTATTTTAGTAGTAGTTTATTTTATTTTATGTTTTTTCCGCTTTTGCCCTTATGGGTATTTGGTCGCTATTGTAGCCCAAGGGGTATTTTAGTCTTTTGTTTTCTTTGTCATTTTGAGGCCTATATATATGGCCCTTTTCTTATGTAATATACCCCTTGGGCTACAATAGCGAAAAGAATGACATTAGTTGAAATGATCGACGAGCAAAGATCAAAGGTCTTTATCGTCAACACCTTATGTAATATGAAAAGAATGACATTAGTTGATGTGATCGACGAGCAAAGATCAAAGGGACGTTGGATCATCATTGGACGACCTTCATCCTCCACCACTCCGGCCACCTATCCAAGAACGACGATCTTAGGCTCCTTTTTCCTCGGAGTGACCTCGGTTCTAATGTGGACTCTTCTTCCGCTAAAGCCTAGACTAGTTGAGCGTATGGGCTCCAAAGGTGAAAGTTCTCATTATTAAATCATGGATTCTTGTGTATCGTCGTAGTTTTACAATTGCTCTTTGCGTTTTCTTGAATTGTTCTGGAATCGGCTTTGCTCTTCTTTGCCTAAGCAAGTTAAAAACCAAGAATTCTAAGGATCAATCTTTGTTATAAGTAATAAATTTATTGTGGAAAACACTTTGTTAATTCACTATCTTTAATTTCCTAAGTAACTCCGGATTGTTTCACATCACCCTCTGCTTGACTCCTCTTCCCAGTTTGCACGAGGGAGGAAGCCGCTGTGTTCTGCTCTTGCTGAAGGGAATGCGTGTAGAAGCCGTAGAGGAAGACTCCTCTCCTGCTCTCAATCTGGAATGAAGTAGTTGTATTATATTTGACTTATGTTAAGAAAGGTAGAGGTAGACCTAAAAAGGCTTGGTTAGAAAATATTAGAAATGATATTTCTTTATTAGATTTAAATGAGAATTTAACTTTTAACAACACAATAGAGAAAAAGGATTCATGTAGCTGACCCCACATAGTGGGATAAAGGTTTGATGTTGTTATTGTTGTTGTTGTATAAAGAGTTAATGAACCATTTTGATCATTTTTTGTATATTATATATAAGAGAAAATAGAGTGGATTGGATGTTTAACCGATTGGTATTACTGGTTAAAATTATGAAGGGTACAAATTAGGTGTATATATTTAAAAATAGGAGAGTACTACCCTTCAAGAGACTGTCATGGACAATAATTTAAATTTAAACGAGAAAACCTAACGTGGCAAATAGTGAAAGCACTTAAAATGCAGGAATTGTGATCCGTCATATGTTGTAACGGGATTGCTGATCCAAAGCATAGTGGTTCTAGTTGTGAGAAAGTATATGATTGGACGCACAAGACTACCATAAATTTCAAAGTTGAGGATGCAACTATAGCAATTGCGGTGGATTTGATGTGATAATTATTCTACACTTTTGAGAATATTGAAAACGAAATTTGCTGTGTTCTGCTCTCATATCACAGTTTCTACATTTTATATAAGAGATCAAAAGTTTCTTCTTATTGAATTGTAGGCATAGCTTGAAAGAGGTTTTGGATGCCCCCGCTGTCATGACCTTAATAAAAGATACAAAAGCTGCACAGGAGGTGATTGACTCTGAAGATTCATATTCCACTTTTAACTTCTCTAGCTCTGCTTCTTTCAAGCTTTTTGTTTCTTATTCTGTTTTCTTCACTATTGTTCCTCTTATATTTAATTCTTTAATGCTATTCTTTCAGGTTAGAGCTTTGAAGGACTTTTTTGACATGCTTTCAGATGTGAGTTTTCTGACTTGAACATAATCTTTGTTTATTTGTAGAACTTGATCTATTGTGTTTAGTCCAACTTTGAGAATGATTTTAATGAATACCCTTCTGTCTTTGAAACTATCTTTTCAAATTTTTTTTGCATTTAATAGGTATGCTGGTTAAAATTACAGTTCTCTGTTGTGAAAGCTAGTTCTAAACATGTACTACAGTTTTACTTGTTCATGTTCCCATGTTGTCTATACTTAAATATATCATGGTGCAAAACTATTGTTGGATGTTAAAACCTTGGATGATATGCTGCACGGTAGTATCTCTCAAAGAAAATATGGTTATCATGAGTTATTGTGAAAATTACCACCCTTGCATTGCTACATCTCTCTTTGAACATGGCATTGAATAGTGCCTTTATGTTATTCTGGTCTGTTACTTTTTTGTACATTGTATTCTAGTCTTTTTTCCCCCTTAATATTAATAGTCATTGCCGTTTGGCAAGTCCTTGAATGATGAATTTCTGGCACCCATCTTGAATTTATTAGTGGACTTGAACACTTCTTTTAGGACATCCATCACATAGGGTTTTATATATATATGGTTGAAAATGAATTGAGTCTGAGTCAAGCACTATATTATTCAAGCTCGTTTATTTATTTTTTTCTCAAGATCAAGTTGAGATTGATCACGACTCTAAGTTTTAAAATCCTGTTCAAGTTTGCTTATTAGTTTTATTATAGAGTTTGAGCCAAAAATGAGCTTTAAGCAGGACTAATTAATTATATATTTGATGCTATTAATTTAAACATATAGAGTTATTAGTAGACTATTAAACCGGCCCAAGGGCTGGCTGGGCAAAAAAAAAAAAAGAAGAGAAAATCCACATCATTACCTGTTGCCGCCCATACCGGAAGCCATGCGTGAATCCTGCCCAAAATCCCGATATCTGCTACAGTGTCGCGTCGCCAGTCTGCAAACGGCGCTGCTGCGGTCGTATCGCACGCGATCTCGCCTCGATCCCGCTCCCATTCGAGTCGTTAAATAGAAGCCGGGCCTCCCCTTCAGTGGCTGTTTCCTTCCGCTCGATCCCACACTCTCCCGCTCATTTCTCCCGTAGATCTTCCTCTACCACGACACCTTCTCCACTGCCGAAGCTCTCTCCGACTTCGCTACCCACAACGACTCCTCCCTTCACTGCTCCGATCAAATCCCGACCACCTCTGCCTGTGCCGACCTCCCGTCGATAGAGAGAGAGAGAGAGAGAGAGAGAGAGAGAGAGGAAGAGAGGCTTTCTCCTTACCTCAGCCTTGACCGATCTCCTCCGTCGCCTCCTCTACCCAAACAGCCGAGCTCCACAAGACCCTTAGCCGAGAGCTCTCTCACACCTCTCCAACCGATTCCTTATACGGACCTTGCCCTAACCTCATTCGACAACT